>NC_090173.1:23588965-23667945 GCF_024679245.1 Pseudorasbora parva
AAAAGTTCAGAAGAGCAGTCATCCATGCTTAATGCTCAATGCATTGTTCCGGTACAGGAAGTAGAATATATTATTTGGTCAAGACTCTGGAAAGCATTTGATGTTCAAGATTGTGGCTTGTGAACTTTTTTTTGAATATGATATGAATATGGAATGAGCCGCATTTGAAAAACTATTTATCACAATTTGGATAGCTGAACTGCCACTGGATGGAGGAAGGCCTGTGACAAAGTCAAGGGCAATATGGAACCAAGAACAGGAAGGGATAGGGAAGGATTGGAGCAGACCAATGGGAGGCTTGTTGGAAGATTTGTTCTAGGCACAGGCCGAGCAGGCAGCCACAAACTGACGGACCTCTCTAGCCATAGAAAGACACCAGAACCACTGATGGATGGATGCCAGCATCCTTCTCACTCCTGGGTGGCAAACAAGCTTGGATGAGTGGTCCCACTGAAGGACAGAAGAACGTATTATTTTAGGTACAAACAAATGGTTCTAAGGGCATTCCTCAGGCACCTCAGTCACCCGAAGGGCCTCTTTGGCCTGTGTCTCGATGTCCCAAATGTCAGCCGCCACCACTCATTCAGGATGGATAATAGCTTCAGGAATGAGGTTGCCATCTTGGACAGCAAACTGGCTTGACATTTTTTGATAAGATAAACACACCTAAATAACAATGCCCAGTGAGCCTGCTGAGAATTTAGTCTCTTGGCTATACTTGGCAAATGGATATACTTCAGATTTTTGTGATCTGTCCCAACAGAGAAAGGTTCTACAGCCCCCTCTAACCGCTCTTCCAAAGCCAACTTAACCGCCAGCAGCTCCCTGTTACCTACATCATAGTTCCGCTCAGCTGGGGAGAGGTGATAGGAGGCACAAGTGGTCACTTTGCCATCTCCTGGGGATTGCTGGGAATAGACCGCCCAACCTCAACCTCTGAGGCATCCACTTCCACTATGAACTGCTGCTCAGAATCTGGAAAAGACAAAATTGGGGTCAGAAGAAAAAAAACAAGCCTTAAAGCCTCTCAAAAGCAACCTGAGCGGTTCATAGAAAGAGCCCTAGTGGAGGTGAGAGCAGTCAAAGGTGCAGCAATCTGGCTAGAATTCTGCACAAATCTGTGATGAAAATAAGCAAAACCTAAAAACCTCTGCAAGACCTTGCATAAGCCAGGCGTTTGCCATTCAAAGACACCCCTTATGTCCTGGATGATCTATTTAAAGTTTGCTAATTCCCATACCTAGTCATGTAGCTTTCAAAATGGTTGCCAAAGTAACATTTCATGACAGTTACGTCAGTTAAAGTTAGTTCAACACAGAAGAAACTTGAAGCAGCCATTTATCTTATGATCCTCTGTTGAAAGCTTTGTCTGTAAGTTTATGATTAATTTGTATTAAATGTAATATAGTTACTATTTATAAAACTGTGTAGTGCAGAATTTTAGACATTAAGTAACTATACAGAATTAATTCATATTTATTCATTATTTACATCCCCTTGGCTGGGTCTACACGGATCTCTTCCGTTGAGATAAACCCCAGGAAGGGAACAGACCTAGCATGGAACAAGCTTTAACATACAGCTGGTTATCCAGCAGCCATTGCATCACCTGCCTGACATGTTGGATGTGTACCTGGAGGGAATGGGACAAAATCAAGATATACACAAAGACAAAATGATTTATCATTGCTGCGTCCCAATTCACCTACTTATACTACGTCCTAAAAGTATGTACTCTTTTTGTTAAGAAAAAGTACATACTTTTGAGTGTGTAGCAGAAAAGTATACAAGCTTCGGGACATACTACTTTGTCATCTACTCTGTCGCTTAGTTGCGTGCATCCTGTCACCGTTTAAACTGCCGTCAATTATCATCAGATTCGTCACAGTTCAGATCCTCCACATTCAGTTTAATCTCCTACCGTATCGGAGAGAAATGTAGTGGCACGTTGATTTGCCATGTGTGGGTCTTTAATGCAGAGACTCTCCTCATGTGTTTGCAGTTTAAATATAATGATGCATTTAAAAGTTAATGGCCAAACGTCATTACAAAAGTTCACAATGCTGCTGCGGGTGAAATATAAAATGTGGATAGAACTGAATAAATATCTTTTCATCAGGTTAAATAGTTATAAATGATCACTCAAACCTTTATCTAAAACCTCTCTACTTAACCGTTGGACTCACACCCGTCATGTTTGTATTTCTAATTGAATCCTCGTCCAACTCGCAATGGGTTGTGGGCAATATCAGCCGTTAGAGTGTGCATCAATCCGCACTTCAAATTCTGACCGAAAATAGTAGACCATCTGGTTATCAGCATACTACGATTTGGGACATACTAATTCTATTTTCGAATACTATTTAGTATGGATGGATAGTATGCGAATTGGGACTCAGGGCATGTCTCTCAGCCCGGGACATGCTGAAAACCCACAGAAGATCATAGTAAATTACTGGAATGCCAGATAATCCACTGCCTCCTCCTGTGAAACGCAGAGCCAGAAGACCAGACAGCACCCAAACAATGTTTAAGACAAAAAGGGCTCCAGGAGAGGGAATAATTTTCAGTCCACTCAATGTGGGGTGCTCGTGAGCTGTTTTCTCTATGACACAGAGCCGAACCACATTGTGTCTCTAACAATGCACGAGCCCTGAAGCCAGATCACTTTCACTTGCGTCTTCAGTAAACTTTGTCAATTGTATGTGTTTTAAGGCTTGCCATTTTAGACATTAAAGCAGTATATTAAGCAGCTAATATGCTGATGCAATGTGACACATTAACAATCATACAAACAGTAGCTTGCACATCATGTGAATATTGTGTGTGCGTATTATCCTGCTAAAAGAGGCCACAGCCACCAGGGAATACTGTTTCCATGAAAGTGCCATGTGTTCCTGGTGCCACGTGTTCCCCAGGGAAGTGACACGCACTCAGCCATCCTTTCTTTTGATATAAAAGAAAATGTGATTCAGTAGGTCAGACCAGGCCACCTTTTTGCATTGCTCCGTGGTCCAGTTCTGATGACAGGGATCAGCGTGGGCACCCTGACTGGTCTTCGATCATCCAACACCATATACAACAAACTGTAATGCATTGTGTAGTCTAACACCTTTCAGTTAGAACAAGAATTAACTTTTTGAATAATTTGAGCTAAAGTAGCTTGTCTGTTTGATCAGACCATATGGGCCAGCCTTCGCTTCCCATGTGCATCAATAAGCCTTGGCCACCTTTGACCCAGTTACCGGTTCACCACTGTTCCATCCTTGGACCACATTTGATAGATACTGACATATCACTGCAGATCGAGAACACCCCCACAAGAGCTGTAGTTTTGGAGATGCTCTGACCCATTACAAAAGTTGTCTATCCATTACAAATTGCCCCTTGTCAGAGTCGCTCAAATTCTTAAGCTTTTCCATTTTTCCCTGCTTCTAAAGCCTAGTTCACACTGCCCGATTTTTGCCCCGATTTTGAGTCGCCGACAGGTTTTGTGAAATCGCCGACAAATGCCCGAGATCACAGGCAAATCGGTGCTCGTGCACGCGAGTGACAATCACGCAGTATGAATGATCAAAGACGCGATCAGAGAGAATCGCCGACGAGTCGCCGACGCCGGTGAGATATTTGGCATGCTAAATATCTGGACCTGTCGGCGATTCAAACTCCTGCTGTGTGAACAGGGTTCTGACTGAAAATTACACCGCCAGCCAATGAGAGAGTGAGATACAGGGCAGCAGGAGGTTCAGGGAGGAGTTATAAAGCAGAATTGCAGTATTTTAATAGATATATTTATAATTCTATCAAACAGAAATAAAGCCCAAACATTTGCACATCCAGCCACAACAGCAGCACATTACAAAATTATTTATTTACCTCAAACTGTCTTTGCAGAACAAAATCCTGGCTCCCTCTGTCTCTCCAACAATTTCTTCCGCCATAATCTTTTATCTTTTTCTCCACAAATCAGCGCACATACAATTTGAAGCAAACTTTGTGCAGTTTATCATTTTTAATAACAATTCCAAGTCTCGCGCGAGAACTCCGGTCTGACGCACATGTGATCTCGCGTTGTTTACTTGTCACATCGCACGTGTGTTTGGGAAACGTAGTTTGAGCACCGGAGAGCGAGAGTTGTCGGCGATTCTTCCTCTTGTTCAGTCATGCAGTGTGAACTCCTCTGTCGTCAAACCATCGTGCAGTGTGAACACAGCAGTGACTGAATGATACCCCAGATAGTCCTGCAGTGTGAATAGAGCAGTGACCCGACGAGTTTGAAAATCGTGCAGTCTGAACTAGGCTTAACACATCAACTGTGATGACAAAATTCTCACTTGCTGCCTAATATATACCCCACCCACTAACAGGTGCCGTGATGAAGAGATAATTAGTGTTACTCACTTCACCTGTCAGTGTTCATAATATTATGCCTGATCAGTGTATATATAGGTTTGGGAGCAGCATTTTGATATCAGCCACAACTGCATGGCATTTAGATTTCTCTTCCCTTAGAATTCCTGCAGGACCCCTCAGCTTTCACGCCACACACAACATCATCCAGATGGCTGTTAGTCACAGTCACTTCCTTTCATCCAAGAAAAATGCCTGATGCTGCTCTTCTATGAGGCTACCGTCTGTGCATAAACATTTTTTGACTGTAGAAAAGACATAATAACTAGGTGACAACAGGGTCTTTGATGAGAATATGGGTTTAAGCTTCAAACAGTTCTGTGGCTAAACAAGCACTGACAGATTTTGGAATTCAGCTTTGGTCTCTGACAGGTCAACTCTGTAAAACCAACCATTATTTATTTATTTATTTATTTATTTATTAATGTTAAATTAATAATGATAGGTTCGACCCTTTGACAAAATGACAAGACAGATTTTCATACCAACCATCTATTTCAGGGCAAATTGTGCTTGGATCAGAAATAATTAACACATGCATTTAGTATAACAACTCAAAGGAGTGAAGGAGCATTGATTTATTTGTTAACAAAATTTTGATAAGTGAATTAATTAATTTTGCAGCATCTGCTAGAACTTTTCTGTTACTAATCTCCCTTACTAATACTATACTATACTATACTATACTATACTATACTATACTATACTATACTATACTATACTATACTATACTGTACTATACTATACTATACTGTATTATACTATACTATACTATACTATAGCTACTATACAGCGTAGCATATAAACTCAAATCTGAGCAAGTCTAATCTTATTTCTTAATTGGACTGTTTATGTGTTATACTGGTGTGGCAGGATAAGAGACTTATCTTAGTGGCCTGTGGTGTAAGGTTGGTAAACCAATGAAGTGGCTGTACTATTTGAGGACCCTTATTGAGGACTCTTGAAAGAAGGGCCCTAGAGGACACCACGTCTCTAATATAATTGGCCCTCAAGGCCATAGGTGAAGGCAAACTGTTCAACTGATAGGCGAAGGCAATTGCCTGGGCAATCTAATTGATAATTGTCTGTTTGGAAACAGAAAGCCCATTCTTGGTTGAGCCGACAACTTGTCTGATCTCCCCCACTGAGAAGACTTCTAAATCTAAATGTTCAATGATCTGACAGGGCAGAGAAGATGAAGCCTCTCTTCTTATGCCGACTTGTGGTGGAGGATGGAAGGCCTAAATAACCACTGACCATACCACACTGGATGGCACCTTAGGCACGTAGCCAGGTCTGCGATGTAAGGTGGCCTTAACTCTGCCAGGGGCAAACTCCAGGCAAGTCGGCAAGATAGCCAAGGCCAGTAGGTCCCCCACTCTCTTGAGAGAAGTGATTGCAAGGAGAAATAATGACTTAGTATTTTTCTTCGCCTTAGCCGACTCAAGCGGAGCTTGTGACAGTCCTTTAAGAACCACTGCCAGATCCCAGGCTGGGACTCTGGAATGAGACATAGGCCTCATCCTCCAAGTACCAAGGAGGAAATCTACAAGCAACTGATGCGTCCCCAGAGGCCAGTCATTTATAGGAGTTTGGAAAGCCGTATTGTCCTCCACATACACCTTAAGTGTGGGCAAGTAAGATCAGCAGAGAAACATTCTTTAAGAAACTCCAGCACTTAATCCACTGGGCGGTCCAACTCATGCTCTTTACACCAAGAGAAAACACGTTCCACTTTAGGCTGTACAACCTCCTCTTGGAAGCAGCTCTGCCGACAGGTCAGCCCCTAGGTACCAAGTCCCCTCATATCTGAGAACCATCCTCGGTCCAGCCAGTAAGGGGCTATCAGAAATAGAATGATTCCGTCTCGACGAACCCTTCGCAGGACTCCTGGAAGCAGAATGGTCAGGGGAAATGTTAACAGATGTAGCCTCGGCCACATCTGCACCATGGCATACAACCCCAGTGGGGCTGAATGCGTGAGATTAAACCACAGTGGACAGTGTGTCATCTCTCGATATGCAAATAAATAAATTTTCACTGAGCCAAACCTCTCTTATACAGAATTCTCCACCTTGGACTGAAGTCTTTATTCACATGGCCTTAACCCCTGCTTCGACAAGACTTCGATGGGACTGCTCCCCTGAGTATTTCCTGAGAATCTAGTCCCTGGAGACATACATCGCTGTGAGAGACAACTGTTCCTCTGGGACCAAAGGAGGATGAGATGCGACAGTCTGCACAGAGCGCAACCCCAGACCCCCCAGATGTTTCAAATCTGAGTCTCCATTCTGACCCCAAGACTGCAGGGTAGTGCAAGCTTGGCCGGCCTCATCAAACACGGCCAGGGGAGAGCCCAGCATGCTGCGCTCCAAAAATGTTACAAATAACTGATGCGTGTCCCCACCCATAATAAATCTAGGGCAGCCGTGCACACAATGTTTAAAGTGTCCACTCTCTATATTTTACAACAGTATTTTGACAGACAACACCAAATAAGACTGACAACAACATAGAGCACTTGCTGAAGAGCGAAAAGCTAAATCTGTTGTGTGCCGTCATCCCTTTGTAGCTTTTGGGTGTGCTGTCACTTCAGTGCTACAATAAGGGAGTGTCCCCAAAAGTGTCATTACCATTGCAGTTCAAGTTTCCTCGAAAGGAAACTAGCTCAGTTTTTTTTCTGATTCCAACCAATCATACATAGTTTAAAATGATTTTTAAACAACATACAAACAATTGCTCATTGTGATTCTTTTTTTTTAGCATGTGTCACATTTCTGAACCTCTTTGGTGGTCGTCGTTGTTCAGGTAAGTGTCATTCAGGTAAACAGTGTTATTTATGGGATAAGTTTTGTTCCCTTTCGGGGAACTCGAGCTGCGTCGAAACGCTGTGAGAACGCCTCTGCGTTAATGCGTCGTGAAGCGCGTGTAGAACCATTCCATCGGAAGATCGATCGATCGTCGGCATGATGACGTCATCGACCGGAAGCTATAAAGGCCCACTGAAAGATCAGAGGCAGGAAGAAAACGATCTAGTAAATTAGATGAGAGATTCCTGCCCTCTCGCGCTTCAGAACCTCAGCGCCGGGGCCTGCCGTTCTTCCATGATTTGCACACTGAGGTGGCAAAGTCATGGAAGAGACCGACATCATATCGTGTGTTCAGCCCACAGACTTCGGTCTACAGTAACATCATCGGGCTGAAGCACTACGGTTATGGAGCGATGCCAAAGGTAGAAGAGACGCTTGCGAGCCATCTCTCGCCTTCCTCGGCATCGTCCCTGAAGGCCCCGACTTTGCCCACCAAAACATTGAAAACAACGTCGGCATTGGTGGGCAAAGCGTACTCGGCAGCAGGTCAGGCTGCTGCATGCCTGCACACTATGGCAATAATGCAGGCATATCAGGCTGACCTGCTCAGGGATTTTGATGGACGTGATGAGGTGGGGGGTGATATTATCAATGAGCTAAGAACGTCGGCAGATCTTGCTCTCCGGGCCACCAAGGAGACGACCAGATGTGTGGCTACGGAGAGGCATCTGTGGCTCAACCCCACCGAAATCAAGGAGAGGGAGAAAAGCTTCCTGCTAGACGCGCCGCTGTCTCCTGGCGGCCTCTTCGGTGATGCAATCCACACTGTCACCGAGAGGTTCCAGGAGTCAAAGAAGCAAGCTGCGGCGCTAAAGCAGTTTCTCCCTCTCCGGGTCCAGGTCCCTGGGGCTGCTGCTGACATCAAGCAGCCCAAGCCGAGTACGAGCTCCAGAAGCCAGAAGCGTCAGGACGCTGAGGGTGGTTCCCCCCGTAGGGAAAAGGTGTTTACCCCCGCCAACGGTACCCGTTTCCCTGCGGCACCCACTGGGGGCCGCGCTGCCAACCCCGCCGCAATGCCGGGGCGCAGTTGGTCTCCCGAGCAGTCAAGTCAGTTGTTCCCTGCCGGTTCGCCGCTTCAGGGCGCTGTGCTTGCTGTTCAAAGTACACCAGAGGCCAGCCTCGAGAGGCTGGTTCCCTTAGTAAATTTTCTAGACGAATGGAAACATCTGTCAAATATATCTCGTTGGGTCCTGCAGATAATCGAAAGGGGGTACGCCATTCAATTCAAAAGGCGGCCACCTCCTTTCAGCGGTGTCCTACCCACAGAGGTGGGCCCGGAGCAGGCTCTGGTGATGGCACAGAAAGTAGAGACACTTCTGCGAAAGGGGGCTATAGAGAGGGTTCCTCCTCCCGGCAGGGAGTCTGGGTTTTTACAGCCGTTACTTCATCGTGCCAAAGAAGGATGGGGGCTTACGCCCGATATTAGATCTGCGTCTATTAAATCGCTCAGTGGCCAAGCTCAAGGTTAAGATGCCCACACTCAGACAGATTGTATCGCAGATCAAATGGGAGGATTGGTTTGTCACCATAGACCTCAAAGATGCGTATTTTCATGTCTCCATCCTTCCACATCACAGGAAGTTCCTGAGGTTTGCCTTCGGGGGAGAGGCATACCAATATCGAGTACTTCCCTTCGATCTAGCACTGTCACCCCGCACATTCACCAAGTGTGTGGATGCAGCTCTGGCGCCGTTGCGTCTGCAGGGCATCCGCATACTGAATTATATCGACGACTGGCTGATTCTAGCGAATACAGAACAGATGGCGGTTCAGCATCGAGAAGCTGTTCTCGCACACATGTCGAAATTGGGGTTGAGGCTGAATGCCAAGAAGAGTGTACTTTCTCCGGCTCAGGTGTGAACTGGGACTCGGTAATTATGCGGGTGCAATTATCGCCAACACGCATAACATTGATCCTGGCAGCAGTCAAAGAACAGAAGCTAGACCGGGCCGTCACTGTGAAACAGTTCCAGAAACTGTTAGGTCTCATGGCAGCAGCGTCCAACGTAATACCTTTTGGCCTACTGAACATGAGACCACTACAGTGGTGGCTCAGAACAAAAGGATTCTCCCCGAGGGGAAATCCGCTCCGCATGATCAGTCACGCGGCGATGCCTACGTGCTCTGGTCATGTGGAAAAAACCGGGGTTTCTGTCCCAGGGTCCCGTGTTGGGGGCTCATGTTCGTCACGTAACGCTAACGACAGATGCCTCTCTCATGGGCTGGGGTGCGACCATGAGTGGCCGTTCATCCCAGGGTCTATGGCAGGAACACCAGCGACATGGGCACATAAATCGGCTAGAGATGCTCGCTGTGTTTCTTACACTGAGTTTCTGCCCAGCCTCAGGGGCCATCATGTGTTAGTCAGGACAGACAACACATCGGTGGTCGCCTATATAAATCACCAGGGGGGTCTGAGGTCCCGTCCATTGGACAAATTGGCACGTCGGATCCTCCTGTGGGCCCAGGGGAAACTGCTGTCCATCAGAGCAGTTTATATTCCAGGGGTCCTAAATCAGGAAGCGGACATCCTGTTGAGGCAGGGGCCGAGGCCTGGGGAATGGAGACTCCACCCCGAGGTGGTGGAGCTCCTGTGGCAAAAGTATGGGAAAGCAGAGATAGACCTGTTTGCTTCGGCAGAGAATTCTCACTGTCCTCAGTGGTTCTCTCTGTCTCATCCAGCCCCTCTGGGGTTGGATGCCATGGTACAGGAGTGGCCGAGGCTGCCCCTGTATGCCTTTCCCCCGATTGTCTTGCTTCCAGGAGTTCTGGAGAGGGTACGCCGGGACGGGGCCCAGGTACTTCTAGTGGCTCCGTACTGGCCGACCAGAATTTGGTTCTCGGACCTGATATCTCTCCTGGAAGGCTCTCCGATGGAGATTCCGACCAGGAGGGATCTACTCTCTCAGGCGGGCGGGAGATTCCTGCACCCACGCCCAGAGTTGTGGAAACTGTGGGCCTGGCCACTGAGGGGGCCAGGCTCATAGAGGAGGGTCTCTCGGCCGAGGTCGTTTAGACCATCCTTCACTCCAGAGCTCCGTCCACGAGGAAGCTGTACGCTTTGAAATGGAAACTTTTTACAGCATGGTGCAGAGAACGGCAGTGGGACCCAGATAACTGTCCGGTTGGAACAGTGCTGGAGTTTCTGCAGGCAAGGTTCTCGGCAGGGTTGACCCCCTCCACAATAAAGGTGTACGTGGCGGCCCAGGCTGCCTTCCACGTCCCTTTGGGTGGAGTGTCTTTGGGAAGACACCCTCTTATTACACGTTTCCTCCATGGTACCTTAAGGTTGAGGCCGGTTATGCACTCTGGGGTCCCGGCATGGGACTTGGCCATTGTTTTGCGGGGCTTATCTGAGCCTCCGTTTGAACCCTTAGAGGAGGTTTCAGAGAAGTTCCTCACCCTAAAGACCATCTTCCTTTTGGCCATTTCGTCTCTAAAGAGAATAGGAGATATTCAGTCCCTGTCGGTAGGGCCCTCATGCTTAGAGTTTGCGCCTGGTATGGTAAAGGCTTTTCTGCATCCCAGACCAGGTTATATCCCCAAGGTTCCTACGAGCCCACGGGGCCCCATTACTCTACTAGCCTTCTGTCCTCCTCCTTTCATGACATCAGACCAGGAAAAGTTAAATCTGCTGTGCCCTGTCAGGGCGTTAGATACATATGTCCACAGAGCTGCCCTGTGGAGAAAGACTGATCAACTGTTCGTCTGTCTCCACTGGCTGTCCGGGCACACTCTACCAGGGGTATGGCTGCTTCTAAAGCACTTTTGTTGGGGGCTTCCCTCCAAGACATCTGTAATGCGGCAGGCTGGTCGTCGCCGCTGACCTTCGTCAGATTCTACGAGTTAGATTTGGCATCTACAGTTGGGGCGCAGGTACTCTCATAGTCGTGTGCGCTTCGGCTTCACACATATGAGGCACTTGGTCCCATGGCGATGTGGGTATAAGCATTCTCACAGCGTTTCGACGCAGCTCGAGTTCCCTGAAAGGGAGACGTTCCCTGAGGGAATGAGACGCTGCGTCGCCCTGCCATACTCCCGGCGTGCCCGTGATCACTTACTTCATGCTTTATCAGAAGCTAGTTCCTCTTTGTTTTTCGCGGACGCTTTATAGCTTCCGGTCGATGACGTCATCACGCCAACGATCGACCGATCTTCCGATGGAATGGTTCTACACGCGCTTCACAACGCATTAACGCAGAGGCGTTCTCACAGCGTTTCGACGCAGCGTCTCGTTCCCTCAGGGAACTAGGGTTACATACGTAACCGAGACGTTCTTTTACCAGACTGATCTCATGTAATGGCGTATGTATGATACGGCATTTCGTATGCCATTTTGGTGTGCTATCAAGACGCATAATCGCTTTTTAGCGTTTTTATCAACACCGTTACATTCTATCCCCCTACACTGCCCCTGCTCCTACAGCTACCCATCACAAGAAACATTCTCCATTTTTACATTTTCAAAAAAACATAATTTAGTATGTGTATAAATGCATTTACATTGTGGACACACACACATAATGGTTTGTTTCGGCATAGACATTCACTTGGAATCACATGGTGTAGACATACACGCAGAGATGATGGTTAGTTTCGGTGTAGACATTCACGCCATTCACGACCTCGTTTATATATAGCTATTTGGACTGGGTGCATTCATAATATTTTAACACGTAAGCAAAGCATTTTGGTGCCGTCTTACAACAATATAATGGGAAAAGACAGCGTTTGCTTCAAGTAAAAACAAAAAACAAAAACAAAAAAGGAACACATATATTGACACTAGGGTTGGGCATTGACACAAATTTTGCAAATGAATTCTATTTTCGAATTACAAGCGTTCAAATTTGATTAACTTCGATTCAAATTGTATTAATTTTGGGCCTATCAGGTAATTTGATAGCTTTATAAGCCAACCTTAAACAATAAGCACAAAAAACACTTACATTAAGTGGGCATGGCAGTGTCACGCTGCCATGAGCATGCATCAGAGCATCACAGCGCGCTCTGTGGAGCAGCCATTCCAAGTATAATTGCCTAAAACATTTTTTTTTTTTATTAATTTAAAAAACTATATGGGTAACCCAGGAAGCACCCGTTTGGGGCCTACTTGGGTCTGCCCATACAGGTTGATGATGGGACCCAGATAGGAGTTATGTAGGGCTCTTATGGGCCACAACGGGTATATATATATATATATATATATATATATATATATATATATATATATATATATATATATATATATATATATATATATATATATATATATATATATATATATGGGCTACCATAGTTTCTGTTTGGGTTATCTTATATAACCCAATTAATCCTTTTTGACTGCGATTTCCAACGTATTGTTAAATATTCAGCTTCCTGCTGTACCTTAGAACACGGGATAGTTAACATTCCCCCTTCAAGCCGTTGCATCACTAAACATTGCATCACTAGACATTGTGTCACAAGTTGTTGCGTCACAAGATGTTGCATCACAAGACATTGCGTCATAAGACATTGCGTCTCGGGACTCGGGACTCTGGACCAAGCGGGCACAGCTGTCTCTCGCAAGTTTTGAGTCCATCTTAAGCACCCTAAACAATGTCGGGCTAGGTCAGCAGATTACAATGAGAGTACTCCTGATTATGGCAGCTGCGTCCACTGTTATACCTTTGGGCCTTCTGCATATGGACGATTTCAGTTGTTGCTCAGAGCTAGGGGATTTTACTGTGACATTTCTATGTAGCTTAGACCTCGGTTCTTCACCTTGGGTCCCAGTCTTGGTGCATGCTATCATCGCAGGATGCAAACAACAGACAATTCCTTAAATGGGCTGGGGACCTGTCTTAGATGGTCGTCCAGCCCAAGGGGTTCAGAGAGGTCGTCATTTAGATTCGCACATTAATTGCCTTGAACTGATGGCCGTATTTCAGCTTGCCATCCCAGATAGCATGGTGACATTGATTCAATGTTGAAATTCCATCAGAATCATCATTTTGGTTGAGGTTGAAATTTCAATGCCAAGTAATATTGGATCAATGTTGAAAATTCAATGCTAACACCATACTGGACCAATGTTGAAAATTCACTGCTAAATAATATTGGATCAATGTTGATAATTCCATGCTTTTCAGTGTTGAAAAGACAAACATTGAATCAATGCTGATGTTTGGTCAGCTAAATTCTCCACCGGTGAGGCTTACGGTCAATCTATCTGTCACATTATTCAACATGTTAAGGCAAGTCCAAATCAATTGGCTACATTTGTGTCAATGTGAGCACATTTATTATCCTCAAAGGATACGATGAGTACACCAAAGAGTGTGTGGATTAACAAAGAATACATAAATGTAAATTTTGTAATTGTAAACCTTTCTTTAAATTTTTCTGGAAGAGTTAAAATTGTATGCGTGTTTGATTTCTGACTCTTCCAATAAGAAAGCTGTAAAAACTATGAATCTTTTTAAAAGGTATATTATTTTCCTGCTTACTGGCATGTAATGTTGTCATTCTGTGTTTCATGTTATTATAATAAAAAAACAAAAAAAAAAAAACAAAAAAACAAACAAAGAACTTCTATCATAAATTTAGTCTATCAGTTTTAAATAAATAAAAATGTAGCCTATTATTATTATTTAAATCAATAATGTACATGCATTTCATTATTTATCTAAAGAATACAGAGTTAATAAAGAATTTAGAATATGTGTCCCTATCGAATATCGAATGTGCCACAATCAAGACATCCACCAATCAACCAAAGCAAGCGTAGCTGAACAGACTTCAATCGCGAAAAAGAGACACAGGACAACGACCATGTTTTTTAGAGGTAAGTGGCCTACAAAAATATAATTATAAAATGCATCTCAATATTAATTTAGTGTTTTTATTCATCTTTATGTTTTACAACTTGTAAGCTTCTCCTGAGCGAGTTAGAGTGAACTGCAATGTTAATATTAATAGTCACATGAGCGCCCTCGTAAGTTACACAACCAACGGCCAGGATAATCTTAATACATTGAGTTTCAGTTTGTTTTTCACCAAACCATATCATTTGTATTCATTTTTTTTTCTTAAGATTGGCATATACACTGTGAATTGCGTCCGAATTCTGACTCGTGCAACTCTTTTTTTTTTTGTCATGCGTTGTTTGTTGTGAGGTGTTCATCTATTTTATGTGATGATTTTAGTATTAAGATGATTAATCTGTGCGTGCAACGAGTAAAATGTGCATTTGTGGAAACGGTGCTGCACATGCATTCATTGACTTGTGAGTCGATCCTATTTGATTCATTTGGATTTTGAGACCATATAGGATCGACTCACAAGTCAATGAATGTGCGGCGCAGATCCACAAACGTATCTTACTCGTTGCACACACAGAATAATCATTTTGAATCATCCTATATTCGTCCAGTGTATAAACGAGAGGCGATCGGAAGGTTAGATGAATTTCTGGCTTGTCAGTAATTGTGTTCGCCACTCGTGAGAGTATCTCACAGCTGAAGCAGAACTAAAACTGATTGACCTGTTAGCGCGGTGAGGGGAAATACAATCAGTTCATAACTCTGCTTCAGCTGTACGATATCATCACGAGAGCAGATCACAATTACAGCATTACAGTTTAATCTTTAATGCAGCAACAAAAAAGAAAAGAGTGAGATCTTTAAGTTCTGTAGGCAGCTATGTCAAACTACAGAAATTTAGTAAACAGTTGTGCCTCCAGTTCGTGTTGTAAATGGAAAAAAAATCTCTTCCAAACCACCATGTAGCCTATACAGCTCCGCTATTTGGTCATTCATTTACTTGTTTTATTTTCACACTTTATTTATTTACTATTAAATACAATAATATTATTAGATAAAACACCGGATATAGTCACTTTGCTTTTTCATTCATTTTGTGTCTGCAGGTCCTTTAAAGTCTTTACTAAAATGCATTAAATATTGCACAGTTACCGTTTTAACTGGGATATCAAGATTTTGATAAAATTCCAAGTTTCACTTCATTTTGTAGTAGGCTATATTTGTAATGTATAATTAATCACATTTCCAAATATTTTCTAACTTCTTGTTGTTTTAGATGCTGTGAATGCTGATAAAAAGAGGCATCAGAGTTTATCTTTGCTGGGACGGTGCAAAACTGGCTCCATTACAACCTGAAAGGCTTCGGGACATTGCTCATGGTGGAAACCCCTAAGTTTGGAGTATTTCATTCTTTCTTCTACCTTCTTTCTTTCAGTAGTACTGTGTCATTTCTGTATTTATTGGCAAGTTTACATTTGTATTTACTTCCATTTTGCAGATGCACGTTGTCATGTTTTTCCAGGCTCTTCTCATTTGTGTCATAAATTCAGATGTAATTGTTTTAAGTCAATGTGAGATTTCCTGATGTAACTGTGGGGGCATAAATAAATACATTTGCATATAAACTGAAGGATGTTGTTTACTTTGAGTGACTTTTTGATGCAAAATCATATCGACTGCAGCCACACATGGTCTCTGGTTAAAATGAATAAAATAAAGAGACAAAGTAACTGGCTTAGAATCCTGCTGTACATAAAGCAAGATTGATCTATTTTTCATTGTTGAAATAACATTATTTCAGGGTGCAAACCTGATGAAAAATCAATGATATATTTCAATATTGATTCAATGATATTTTGATTGATGCATTAACATTGATTCAACATTGATTCACTTAAATAAGTGGTTTAATTTTAGTTGGAAAACTATTGATTTTAAGCCCATCTTGATCTATTTTTCATCGTTCAAATAACATTATTTCAGGGTGCAAACCTGATGAAAAATCAACATTCTCAACATTGACATCTCAACATTGATTCAATGATATTTTAGTTGATGCATTAACATTGATTCAACGCTGATTCACTGTTTGTCTGCTATCTGGGATAGGTTTATAGGGGTTTAAGACCATCTGAACACTGTGTTTACATGTGGTTCAAACAGGAGAACACTGTCCTGCTTCAAATGCAGCATTTTAACAGCACTGTATCTGCATAATTGTGTGCTTTGGTATGTTTTTTCATCGATTTCATTTCACAGCATTCATTAGGGTTCACATGAGTCATTAATGGTCTCTTTTTTATTTAATTTTTTGCCAAGGATGGCAAACTTCAAACATCCTTTACTCACTTCATTGTTTTCATTAACTTTCCTGCTTTCTTGTTCAGTCACATTGTAGCAACATTATTAGCTTGAATAACCTTTGATCTCTCAAGACAATAACAGGAATGACTAACTCTTTTACAGTGTCAAAAGAGGAAGCTAATTTAAAAGCTATCTCTACATAAGGCATATTGGTTCCATTGGCTGCCACAAACTCCAGACCATTTAAAGCTTCTGTTGCCTCAGAAATGTATTTCAGTTTCATCTCAGGTATGTACTTGTTCCTTCATTATTCATCTACAATGCAATACAATATACAATGCCTGTGTCTCATAATGCCTCAGTTTTATGTCCTTGTAAGTAGCAGGTTGGTTCTGAACCCTGCTGAAAAGTGCTCACTTCTACCACATCAATAACAAGGAGTACATAGTTCTTCTGATACCCTTTACTGACAAGGGAAGCAATGTCTTGTCCTTGAAGGACATGGGTGACAAAACAGCTGAGGGTACTATGGTGGCGGTGTTGTTGTTATAAATTGTTGGAGCCCTGTGTTTAGCCGCGGTGGCCTTGTTTGGGGCATATCGTGAAGTCTTAGTAACATACTGTGCTGATGCTGGATATTGCAGGGACAGTTGTAAAGGCATTAAACATGATTGCAGACTGCAAGCTATAATGTTGTATACTGTTATTGTGGAACTGCATTCTTTTGTAGTTTAGGATGGCAGGGCTGCAATGGATACTGATGTTGTTCATTTAATGTGTGACTAATTTCCCATGTTTGGTTTGGCAGCTCTTTACTCCACTCTGCCATTGGCTGGTAACTCTGTGAGAAGCCCTGCATCGACTGGTGAGTTGTCATCATTGCTGGAACCTATTACTAACCACAAAACACTGAGGGATGGGTGAGGGCTGTTGAATTGTTTTTTTTTATTTGCATTATTTTCTCACTTAGACTTTTTTAATTGTAACATCAGGTCAAATTTAGTCTGTTTCGGTTGGTGTTTTGTTTAGGGGTAAAAAGCATCCCTGCTGTTGCCACTAAAGGCCACTGGTGGATTTTTCCATTTGTTAACAGGACATGGTTAGATTCAGATGGGTGTTCACATTTAAGATTTTTTTGTGATTGCTGCGGGCAAAAATCCTTGATTTTGCTGCAAATTTTCTTAAAAAATGTGATGGAATATGCAGGTTATTTATGTAATTTTATGCTATGAAATTGCGGGAACTTGCAAAAACTGCGGTTTGATGAAAAAGAGAAAAAAAGTAATGCCCCAACACCCTGTTCTAACTAGGGTAGCTTAAAGGAGAATTTTTAAGTTTATCTTGATCGTTATACCTTTGTGAGTAACAATCTACACACACACACACACACATATATATATATATATATATATATATATATATATATATATATATATATATATATATATATATATATATATATATATATTTAAAAAAGAACCGAGTTGGTCCTTGCAACACGGAGCTATTGCAGTTAATGTCCAGAGCCCCCACCCAGCGAAAATTGCAGTTATGAGGGCATAAACGTAAAGGGTGTCTTTGTGCCTCTTAACAGACACAAAATGCAATTAAAATGTCAGTCCAACATGAATAGGGCCCTTTCATGACAACGAGATGTGTTTAGCCACTTAGCCATTGTTTAAATTCACCTAAATAGTGTTTTAGATGGCTAGCTGTAGTTTTGCGCTGAAGTCTCGTCGGAACTCAGTTGTAGCTGGAAAAAGGTGCATGGTCCTGTTGGTACTTCCTATGTAAAGCATACTCCATCACAGAAAGGGCTGGGAATATTTAAGTTCTCATCTTGTTTTATTGCAGACCTCCTCGGACTTTGAGAAGCTTGATAAATACGGGCAAAGACATTTTTTGCATTTGTTTCTTATGCTCTACTGGATAGCTCCAGTAAACTATTTTTCAGGAGCAGCTTCTTAGCAAAACCTGCTTTATACAGACCCTCGTTTTAAAAGCAGTTTGGTGAGAAATTATTTGTGTGCCGCAAACATGAAAGCATTAACGTTGATCGGAGGAATATTCCCTTTGAAAACAAAACTCAGCCACTGCGTCTTCAGCGGTTCGGATTTACAAGGCATTTTCGCCAACAGGACTGCCGCATACTGGATGTTTTTTCCTTTTCACACCATTCTTTGATAACCCTAGAAATGTTTGTGAGTGAAAATTCCAGTAATTGAGCAGATTGTGAAATACTGAGACCAGCCCGTCTGGCACCAACAACCATGCCACGCTCAAAATTGCTTAAATCACCTTTCTTTCCCATTCTGGCATTCAGTTTGGAGTTCAGGAGATTGTCTTGACCAGGATCACACCCCTAAATGCATTGAAGCAGCTGCCATGTAATTGGTTGATTATATAATTGCATTCATGAGAAATTGAAAAAAACAAAAACTTTTTTAAGCAGATTTATTAAAAAAAGAAAAACTGAAATATCAAATGGTCCTAAGTATTTAGACCCTTTGCTGTGACACAAATATATTTAACTCAGGTGCTGTCCATTTATTCTGATCATCATTGAGATGGTTCTACACCTTCATTTGAGTCCAGCCCTGTGTTTAATTATTCGGATTGGACTTGATTAAGAAAGCCACACACCTGTCTATATAAGACCTTACAGCTCTCAGTGCATGTCAGAGCAAATGAGAATCATGAGGTCAAAGGAAATGCCTGAAGAACTTAGAGACAGAATTGTGGCAAGGCACAAATCTGGCCAAGGATACAAGAAAAAAAAAATCTGCTGCACTTAAGGTTCCTAAGAGCACAGTGGCCTCCATAATACTTAAATGAAAGACTTTTGGGATGACTAGAACCCTTTCTAGAGCTGACAGTCCAGCCAAACTGAGCTATCTGGGGAGAAGAGCCTTGGTGAGAGAGGTAAAGAAGAACCCAAACATTACTGCAGCCCTCCACCAGTCGGGGCTTTACGGCAGAGCGGCCTGACGGAAGCCTCTCCTCAGTGCAAGACACATGAAAGTTTGCTAAAAAAACCCCACCTGAATGACTCTCTGGTCTGATGAGACAAAGATATAACATTTTGGCCTTAATTCTAAGCGGTATGTGTGGAGAAAAATATCACCTGTCCAATAGAGTCCCAACAGTGAAGTATGGTGGTGGCAGCATCATGCTGTGGGGGTGTTTTCGGCTGCATGGACAGGACGACTGGTAGCAATCGAGGAAAAGATGAATGGGGCCAAGTACAGGGATATCCTGGATGAAAACCTTTTCCAGAATGCTCAAGACCTCAGACTGGGCCAAAGGTTTACCTTCCAACAAGACAATGACCCTAAGTACACAGCTAAAATAATGTGGCTTCACAAAAACTGTGCTGTGTGTACATTAATGAAAAAAGAAGAACTTAAATGATTTTAGCAAATGGCTGCAATATAACAAAGAGTGAAACATTTAAGGGGGTCTGAATATTTTCCGTACCCACTGTATGTATATGTATATATACATATTCTTCATTAAAAAGCACTGGAGTTAAGATAGCACTGTAAAGTTTACATATTGTGGATATAATTTGTATTATTTTTCTTTGTGACCCATTTTACAATACAGGTGTAACCTAAAATCAGTCAACCGATCTTACACAGCCTCCAGTCAAATGTTTCCACCCTGTCTGAATCCATTTGGAGATTATGTTGTCACCAGGCATGTCCGCTGATCTCATAATGCCTGAAACTAAGGCCAGTAAAGGAACTGCCGTTGTCAATTCTACTTCTCTCTATGTCAGGTTTTTTTTTTTTTTTTTACCCTGAGGATGAGCATTGGTGGAAGTTTCTCATGTGTACAAGAGCTCAACAGATGGCCTTGTGTTTGTCATTGAGACTGTTGGCTCTACTCCCAACCTGGACATAATCCAGAGACACAGTCCTGGAGTCTCTTCTAACCTTCATCCATCCATCACTAACAGATTCACCAGAGAAACTCTAGAACGAATATTCATAACCCTCAGAGAGCTCTGCTTCATGAGACATAAGGAAAGGATTCTCTCATTTGAAGACACTTTCAGTAAATTGTTACACATCTTTTGTTTTCATATGTTTACTGGAGCTATCCAGTAGAGCATAAGAAACAAATGCATAAGAAAAAATAAAATAAAAAATTCTTTGTCTGTATTTATCAGGCTTCTCAAAGTGTCATTTTAGTGCAGCAAATTCATGACATTTACTCCTACTTTCAAACTTAAGTATAAGACAGCTCGAGAGGGCTCTCAAGTGGTCAGGAGTTTTCCAGTAGGGGCTTGTGATGACAACGAGGAGAAGGTAATCCTGTGGGCAAATCATTCAGGGGAGGAATAATGTTTTTGAAATGTTTGACAATGAGCAGTTACTCAAACACTATTGTTTGGACAGAGCAGGCATCATCTTCTGGAATCCACACAGGTTTAAAATGTGTAATTAAGACATTGCAGGAAAACGTGCTCATCTTTCATTTTCAATGTTTATATCATAATGTATTCGCTAGAAAATTATTTGAGGAATTTCACCATTCAATGTAGACTGGGTAAACTCAGCATGATCTGCCGGTGATTTGATTTCGCCCTGCAACTCAGTCTGGAAACCTGTACATTAATTTATACTGCTTCTGTTACACTGCGGGAACCAATCACAGACTGGCTTATCTACCTGGCATGTGATATTGGCAGGTTTAACATGATGACGGATAGAGAAACTATGGGTCGTTGCCAGTCTTGTGGACTGATTGGTTGAAGGACTATCCAATTGAGTCATTTGAATAATGCTCATTTATCATGCCTCCTGTGCAGTAGAAAATACAGAGAAGACTCCCCAAACCAATGTTCAATCTTAAATTGAGCTTGGTCTGGTGATAGCCAGACAACATTCAACGTGAATTTATCTGAGATTATTCCTAAATAAGGAAATCTATTCAGTGATTGGACAGAGATCTATCCTATTTCGTCAACCAAAATCCTGTTTGTGGCACAGCAAAGTGTCATGAATCATCTCTAAAACTGAAATTTACGATTTAGTCCTTCACTTCACAAAGTATGACAGATGCTTGATAGCTAACTTTCAAGTGCAGCGGTGAGACAAGATTTTTTTCACTCTTAAGTCAATTCTTAGCAGTGTTCTTGCGAGTAATTCTCAGAGGCTTAATAAATACAGACCCAGATCTTATGTGCCCTTCAAGACAGCACTTAACCTTTAGAGTTAGACAATCTTTACAGTCTTAACACCTTTTGAGCTCAGTGATTTTATTAAATCTGACAAGAGTGATGAAATTTTAATCACTGCATTTCAAGGTGGAAGTGTAATTAAACGTAACTTTTGGGTCATCTTTTTTCACTTCACATTTTACTTTACAGATCTTTATTACTGGCTGGTTTTAGGATGCTGAATTAAACATATATGCCTAATTATAGCAAATACTTTGATAGTTCTCCACAACATTTTCATAATTTCAAACCTTGTGATGATATCACATTCACTTTTGTCCATTTGCTTGGGGGGGGGGGGGGATGTACTGTACAATAGTTCCCACACATGCTGGAATTTTGGGAAGAGTACAATTTGTGAAAAGAAAATTAAACTATTAAACCATTTAATCTATTCTGGGAGTTCATCACAATAGGTACAACATTTTTTTTTTTTTAAATCTCTATTTAGCTTGAATTAATTGTATATATAGTGAAACATACTTAATATAGTTTATCAGTGTCTCTCCAAAGAAAAAAAGAAATGTACCCAACCCCGGCCGCTCAATGGCATGGAACCAACCTGTTCGAAAGAAGGGGTTCCTTTAAGGGAATGTGGCTAGGGGACTCGAGGGTGCCCCAGCCAGTCACTATTCGGGAAGAACTTCACCAAATGCCACCAGGGAGGCCTGACCTGGCGTCACTATGCGGGATGCTTCCGTCTGCCAGCCCTGTCTGTTAACACACAGAGCCTCTGGAAACTCGCCTCTGGAGAGGTATCCAGCTGAAGGACTGCGAACTGGCAGTGTCCGCCTCAGGTCGGACCTCAGAGACGGGCTATCCTGGAGAACAGCGCTCAGCGTAGTGCTTTCCGACCCTTGCTAGCGAGGGGAGTTAGCTGCTCGATCCTAGGATCTACGAAGCACATACATTACAGGGGTGCTCAGGAGGCCTGAGAGGGCCTACAGGCCCCCCGAGGGGCCTACGACCAACTGACCAGACCCAGGCGGCCATAAGCTCACAGACAACCCTCATAAGAGGGGAGCTCTTAAGCCTGCCTGGTAGGTACCATGCTGTAGGCAACCTATGCAGGTCCCTGTCCTGCAGGGACTGCATAGCAGCAGTGTAAACTCGTCGTGCTAGAGTATGCGACCACCATCAGGTGCTGCCAGATAAGACCGAAGCCTGATAGCAGAAACTACTAGCTGTCAGCTTAAGCTGTTACGTGTCTCCGTCCAAGGAACTCGATCCCCCCCAGGGAGGCCCCGCGAGGCCTACTGCCTGCCGGGCTACTCGTGACCAATACTGGGGCCGGGGAACGACTTCTGGGAGGCTTGGTGAAGCCCACTCCCTGCTATCAGACCATGCTAGCCACCCTGGCTAGCAACCATGTTTAATGTCAAAGCAGCTGGGGACCTGGCTCACCCTCCGGGAGGCCTAGAGGCCTACTCCCTGTCACCCAGTGGCCGAGGTCCTGGACCACCCTCTCAGGGGAGGCCAGAGGCGGCCTGCTGTACCTCAGCAGGCCCTCAGGAAGGCCTGAAGAGGCCTACTGCCTGTCATCCAGCGCTGATTCCCTGGAGTACCCCCTCCGGGAAAGACAGATGAGGCCTGCTGCATCCCAGCAGGCCCTCAGGGAGGCCCCGCGAGCCCTACTACCTGTCATCCAGTGACTGAAGCCCAGGAACAACCCCTCGGGGGAAGCCAGACGAGGCCCACTGCTACCACAGCAGGCCCTCAGGTCAGCTATGGCGGTGCTTGGGTTCCCAGGGGAGCATCCGACGCTGGACCCTCACGAGGCACGCAGGTTGTGCGTGGAGCTCACCCCGAGCCCTAAAAGGTGGTGCAAAAACACAAAGCAATGGGCAAAATTATTGCAAGTATGCGAATAATGATTACCACGATCCCACATCTCTTGGATGGGATTAATTATCTTGGCCCAGGTGGGGCCAAGACAAACCCTTTCTTACTGCCTTACAGGCTAAGTTTCCAAATCTCATAATGCTCCCACCTTTTCCCATCTGCATTACCAAACCCCGAATGCAGAAACAGGGGCGGGCCCTGGCCAGGCGACTCTAACATGAGAGGAGGCTGAATAGGGGTGCGTGAAACCACCTTACACACCACCACCTGTAAATAACAGCCTAGGCTAACCTTTTTTTTTTGGTAGCCTGAAAGGGCATGCCTTATACCAGAATCTGCTAAGGCTGGGAGCACCCAAGCCATAGAAACCTAATGCCCCAAGCCCGCGGGGGCTGGGCACACATATGCTTCGTTCGCGTGTTAGCCTAACTCACCCTTACGTTTGCTTCACGTCCGCAGGGGGTAACGCTAAAACACTTGCCCTCCGGTGGCCCGGAGCTTTAAGCCGAGCCGCTAGGAACACCCACACTCGCTTAGTTTGTAAAACATATTTCCACAAGAATGAGCGGTAGCCCACTCTCAACATACTGAGAGAAAACACCACAGTAACATATTTACTTTGCTGGCACAATGTGACGGCTACTCTCCACTAGCGAGGCTAGCTCTAACCAGCCGCATCACGGCTTCTACAAAAAAGATAGTTCTGGCCACCAAACAGGGGAACTAGCGGCCCTTACAACACACCCTCGGCGGGGAGCACACAGCATTTAAGACAAATAAACCTCCCTCATACTGAGGACTTACCCGCTCCCACCGGCGCGCGATGAAATCCGTGCACAGGCATATACTCACAGCATCCAGCGTGCGGGCACACCGCCCGAGGGTTGCTTTCTGACGAAGCGTCCAACGACGATTCTCCCTTTACGACCCCTCGTGCCCACTCAGGGAAGCGGTCGAGTTTACTCAGACAACTCCTTTCTCACAAGGAAAAAACACCACTTTCCCGCTTCTAGTGCTTCGTGATAACTTCTCGATAAGCCCATAACAAAGAGCACCCTAAACCTGAAGGGGGCGCCTGCTCACCAGACCAGACGGGCCGTCAGAGTCTCACGTCCGCTCATCATTGGCCCTGCCCGGCCTGATGTCAAGCGCCGAGGGAAAAGGTGAGAGGAAGGGCTCGCCTACTACCTCCGTTTCACCCTAGTAGGCGGGGTTTTCCCCCGCCTACGCTGGTTCCGGTCTTCGACACCGGCACCTTTCCTCCGGTTCCGGGTGTCCCGCCTATTTTGCGCCCTACTCCGCCACGGAGGGGGCGCCCGAGAGGCCACGCTCGCTCCCTGGTCTTGCCTCCAGTCCTCAGACCGTGACCCGGACCTCGGCGGGATACAGGTCTTAAATGCCGCTGAGTGCGCCTTCGCCTCTCTAAACCTTCCCACCACCGCCTCGACGGTGGTGCCGAAAAGCTCAGAGGGCGAAACCGGGGCATCGAGGAGAAAGGCCCTTTCTTTTCCCCCGATGTCCGCAAGGTTCAGCCACAGATGTCTCTCCGTGGCCACCATAGCCGCCATCGAACATCCGATGGCGACCGCTGTTTGTTTGGTGGCCCGGAGAGCTAGATCTGTGGTGCGGCGGAGCTCAGCCATCGCATCAGGGGGTAGGCCACCCTGACGTTCCCCCTGATCGAGGTCCTTCAGCAGGTCGGCTTGGTAAGCCTGCAGCACCGCCATGGTGTGCAGCGCCGCCGCCGCCTGACCGGCTGACGTGTACGCCCTGCTGTTCAAACGTGAGGTCGTTCTCAATGGTTTGGACGGCAGGGTGGGAGCTCTCAATGTCGATGCCCGGCCAGACGCGAGATAGTTCGCGAACGTCTCATCCACTGGCGGCATCGACACGTACCCCGCCTCGGGCACTCCTTCCACATCAGCGAAATTAGCCCGCTGATGGCGGAATAAGCGAGCCGAGAACGGGGTCTTCCATGCCCCCGCGATCTGCTCGTGGAGATCGGGGAGGAATGGAAGGCTCCCAAGAGCTGGGGGGTTATAGCCGGAGAGAAACCGATCATCCAGGCGATTTGGATGAGCGGTTTCTCCCCTAACGCGCCGCCACGGCACCTGCAGCCGATCGGCGGCCCGTTCCATCACCGCCAAAAGCTCCCCGTACACGGGGCAGGATGGCTGGGAGGGTTCAGCCTCGGCCGCTTCACCACCCTCCACTTCCATCCCTTGCTGAAGTGGGAGCTCCTCGGCCGACGATGAGGAGGAGTTATAACCCAACTCCCCCTCCGGAGGCCGCCCCTTGTGATCTGGCCCATCGCCGAGCACAACCTCCTTCTCTAGACGGCGGGCCAGCTGGGAGCCTCAGGACATAAGTTGCCGCTCAGCTTCGGCAGTAGCGTCTTTAGAGACAGACGCTCACAGTTCGCGCAGGAGGCTCTTTCTTCAAGAGCCTCCCGTGCGTGCTCCTCATCCAGGCAGAACACGCAGAGTGTATGTGTGTCCTCAGGTGTGAGAAACCTGGGACACGGATCTGCACACTTTCTGAAGCCGTGCTTCCTCTTGTGCACACACTTGGACATGATGTTTTACTTAGAATCAGACAAAACAGTCCCTGAAGACGAATTGGATGAGGTTGTGTTTGCAAGGTGCCCTTTTATACTTCCTGGTCGCACGTCGATGACGTCTGAGGCTGTCGCCTGTCAGTAGGACTGATGTGATTGGATAGTGTTTCAGACACCGGTCACGCTGGAGGTGTTCCCCGTAGCGTCAAGCTGACGCAGCTCGAGTTCCGTTTCGAAAGGGAACAGAAAACTACGCATGGTTATGAGATGTTGAATGTAGAAATAAAGTGTTGTGTTTGAAATAAATGTAAGAGAAAAGAGTGATGGACAGCAATGCAGGAAAGCTTTAGTATATGTGCCCAAACCCATTAAAAAGCTTTTACTTTGTCATCAAGGGCCTGTAAAAAAAGTTTTGTTTGTTTAAGTTTAAAAGGTTTTATGGAAATTTTTTCTGTGGGTGTATTGTGCTAACAGCATTGCACTTTAGATGTCATTGTCTAATTCACAGAGAGTTAATCTAGTATTGTCCTTGAATTAATTAATTTGAAACTAGTAATACAGCAGCCAGTTCCAATCCTATATTTTGTTGACAACTGAAAATTTACAAATTCTTTTTTCTTGCAATTGTGAGTCAGATTGTTATATATATATATATATATATATATATATATATATATATATATATATATATATATATATATATATATATATATATATATATATATATATATATATATATATATATATATACTCTGACCCCCTTTCTCCTTCAGAACTGCCTTAATTCTACGTGGCATTGATTCAACAAGGTGCTGAAAGCATTCTTTAGAAATGTTGGATGTTGGCCCATATTGATAGGAGAGCATATTGTAGTTGATGGAGATTTGTTGGATGCATAACCAGGGCACTAAGCTCCCGTTCCACCACATCCCAAAGATGCTCTTGGGTTGAGATCTGTTGACTGTGGGGGCCATTTTAGTACAGTGAACTCATTGTCATGTTCAAGAAACCAATTTGAAATGATTCGAGCTTTGTGATATGGTGCATTATCCTGCTGGAAGTAGCCATCAGAGGATGGGTACATGGTGGTCATAAAGGGATGGACATGGTCAGAAACAATGCTCAGGTAGGCCGTGGCATTTAAACGATGCCCAATTGGCATTAAGGGGCTCTCTTTTATTTTAGCTGTCAGTCAGTGTTCAACTCAGTCGTGACTGTCAGTATTTGTCTTGACATATTAAGTAGCAATAAGAGAGCAGGTTTGGCAATGGAGTTTGATAACTTATAAAATCCCCAGCCCAGTGTGTTTAATATTCAGTCTGTGCCTTTCCTAAAATGCACAGCATTGTCCCCTTTCAGTCAGTCACTCCCCGTTACATCAGTTAGTGATGAATTGGGGGTTTCGCTTAGAAGCCTTTCACCTTTGAGTTATACAAAATGAGCCAATGGCAAGACAACGCTCTGCTCCAACTTATGGGTATAAAAGAAGCTGCGCATGCAATCTCGCATTATGTTTTTCTTCACTTATCTCCACTGTAAGCTTTCTACGAGTTCTGAGACGAGACGAGCCACTCTTCAGCTGTGTTGGTGTGATGGCATGTTCCAGTGAGATCACATTCCTGCTGCTGGTCTGTGCAGTAATCTGCCTATAGTGTGTGATTCAGCACTGCTGTTGAGTTACTCCACTCTAAAAGAGCTGCTCGTGTTCCCTTTATCGAGGGAAATCGCACTGCGTCATCGTAGATGACACATCGGGGAACGCCCTCTGCGTGACGCTGCTGAGTTCATATCAAAAAAGTCCAATCTTGATTGGTGTTGCGTGATGACGTAACGAGTGACGGCATACCCGGAGGTATAAAGGGACGCCGGCACAAACAAACGCAGCTTCCTGCTTTCAGCGGTCGCGCTCTGTGTTCTGTCTGTCTATTTGGTGTTGTTTGTCCCGTAGGGCTTTCATTATCATTAGAGAATGGCGAGCGAGCAATTCAGACGGTGTGTGCCTCCCTGTCCGCGTTTTATTTCGGGCACGGACACACACCAGCTCTGTGTGCAGTGTCTCGGCATGCAGCACGCCCGGGCCGCTCTCGAGGGAGTGGCTTGCGGCGAGTGTGATAAGCTGCCACTGAGAGTACTGCGCTCGCGGCTGGCGGTCTTTGACGAGGCCGGTCAGCCTCGCGAGCCTCGCGGTTCTGGGCCCGCTGTTGCCGAGGCAGAGCGGCGCCGCAGATCGTGGGGCTCGCAGATGGATCTGTCAGCTGGATTAGGGAATGTTGAGGCATCTCTCTCTTCCTCTGACGATTCAGAGGATCTTCCGCCACGTGTGGAAGCCCGCGCTGCGGCTTCTTCCCACGAGGCGGAGGATCAGGTGCTAATGCTGTCCGATTCTTAGGGGTCGTTGACGATGAGCACCGAAGCAGGCGCAGTGGGGCAGTCGCCACCCCACTCGCAGGCTATGGAGGAGCTTGTGGAGGTTTTGACTCGCGCTGTGGCCAAGCTTAGTCTAGATTGGCCACAAGAAGAGGTGCACGTCCAGCCGCCAAATAAGCTGGACGAGCGCTTCTTCAAGCGACGAGCCCAGCCTCCACGCCGGGGTCTGCCGTTTTTCCCCGACCTGCACAGTGAGCTGTGCAGGGCGTGGGAGAAACCCTTCTCAGCGCGTTTGACTACGCCCCCTGCGCTTGACTTCGCTAATGTGCTGGGGGCGTCTGAGAAGGGATATGTTGCGCTGCCGAGGGTTGAAGAGGCGCTCGCGGGCCACCTCTCACCCGAGACAGCAGCTTCATTGAAGACCCCGGCATTGCCCTCAAAACCATGCCGAGAGACATCAAAGCTGGTGGGAAGGGCATATAGTGCGGCTGGTCGCGCTGGTGGGTGCCTGCACACTCTCGCGGTTCTGCAGGCCTACCAAGCGGACTTGTTGAAGGAGCTCGATGAGGGCGAGGGTCCCTCTCCGGAGGATGTGACTGAGCTGAGGAAGGCAGCGGATTTGTCTCTCGGCGTCACCAAAGAGGCGGCCCGTGCTATCGGCCGCTCCATGGCGGGTTTGGTGTGCGCGGAGAGGCATCTCTGGCTTAACCTGTCGGGGATCAGGGAGAGAGACAGACACTTTCTCCTTGATTCCCCGATTTCGCCTTCTGGCCTTTTCGGCGGCGCTGTGAGCACCGTCGTCGAGAGGTTTCAGGAGGTGAAAAAGCAGGCTGCCGCATTCAGCCAGTTCATCCCTCGCCGCTGGGGCTCCTCCAGCAGGGCTGCCTCGAGTGGGCAGTCTCAGCCAGCACAGGGCTCCTCGCACCGTGAGGTGCAGAAGCAGAGCGTCGCTTCTCGTGCCCCTCCTGAGGGAGCCTGGCAGAAGAAGCGGCGCTCTCGCGGGAAGTCTTCAAAGCCGAAGACCGACCTGAAGGAGGTCATTCAGGCTAAGAAGGCTTCCAAGCGGTCCTAGCTGCGGCAGGGCCGCTGAGAGCTGTCCCCCACAGGGCGGAGCGACCGAGGTCGTTCTCCCCCCGGAGCTCTCGGGAAATCGATGTTGTGCTCCCGCAGTCAAAAGGGCTCCGGGCCACGTCATTTCCCCACGTTCGCGCGCGGCTCTGGCCAGCACATATAAAATCTGCGGCAGAGCAGCGAATGCGTTCACACACCGAAAATCTACCTCGACTAGTCCCTGCCGGTTATCCGCTTCAGGGGGTCGAAGGAGAGGTTCGGTCGATACCCCAGACCAGCCTCGAGAGGCTGGTGCCTTTATCAGAATATCTCGGCGCATGGTCATGCCTTCCGAATATCTCTGTGTGGGCCCTGCGCACTGTAGAACGGGGCTACAGACTGCAGTTCAGAGTGCCCCCCCCAAAATTTGGGGGGATAGTCTGGACGGTGGTCGGTCCCGAGCAGGTGGGGGTAATGGGGCAGGAAGTACACTCTCTGCTGGTAAAAGGGGCGATAGAAAGGGTCCCCCCTGCCAGAGAGGGAGGTCGGGTTCTACAGCCGGTACTTCATAGTCCCCAAGAAGGATGGGGGGTTGCGTCCAATTTTAGATCTCAGGCTTCTGAATCGGTCTCTGAGGAGATACAGGTTCAGGATGCTAACTATTCCTGTTATCGTGAGTCAGATCCAGTTCGAGGACTGGTTCGTCACGATAGATCTAAAGGACGCTTACTTCCATATATCCATCCTTCCCAGTCACAGGAAGTTCCTGAGGTTCGCTTTCGGGGGTGAAGCGTTCCAATATCGGGTCCTTCCCTTTGGCCTAGCCTTGTCACCTCGCATCTTCACAAAGTGCATGGATGCAGCCCTGGCTCCGCTAAGACTCCAGGGCATCCATGTACTGAATTATATCGACGACTGGTTGATCATGGCCAGATCGTACGATATGGCAGTTCAGTATCGAGATGCTGTTCTAGCCCACATGAGGTGCTTGGGACTGAGACTCAACGCGAAAAAGAGCGCGTTGACGCCCTCCCAGAGAATCACGTTCCTGGGAATAGTGTGGGACTCGGTAACGATGCGGGCACACATGTCACCCGCACGTATCGAGACCATACGGGCGGAAGTCTCCAGTATAAGGTTGGGCCACAGTATCACTGTCAAGCAGTTCCAGAGACTGCTGGGTCTCATGGCAGCAGCGTCCAGTGTGATTCCGCTCGGCCTGCTCCACATGAGACCACTACAGTGGTGGCTGAGAACCAAGGGGTTTTCTCCGAAGGGGAATCCCTTCCGTATGATCAGGGTAACGCGCAAATACATTCGTTCCCTCGTTATATGGAAGAAACCTTGGTTTCTGTCCCTGGGGCTGATATTGGGAGCATCATGTTGCCGGAAAACCGTTTCAACAGATGCATCCCTTACTGGTTGGGGCGCGGTCATGGAAGGCCGAGGAGTGAGAGGTCCTTGGACAGCCCAGCATGCTTCATGGCACATCAACTGCCTAGAGATGCTGGCGGTCTGGAAAGCTCTGAGGAGTTTTCTCAAGGACCTTCGCGGCCACCATGTCCTGATACGATTCGACAACACTGCCGTAGTATCGTATCTAAATCATCAGGGGGGTCTAAGATCGCGCCCTCTGTACAGACTGGCGCATCAGGTCCTCCTGTGGTCCCATGGGAAACTGTCGTCTCTCAGGGCAGTTTACATCCCGGGGGACCAGAACCAGGGAGCAGACATCCTGTCGAGGCAGGGGCTGAGGCCCGGGGAGTGGCGTCTCCATCCAGAGGTGGTGGAGGCCATATGCGAGAGGTTTGGCCAAATGGAAGTGGATTTGTTTGCGTCTCGAGATACGACCCACTGTCCACTTTGGTTCTCCCTCAGGCATCCGGCTCCGTTGGGCCTGGATGCCATGTCACAGGCGTGGCCGAGGCTGCGTCTGTACGCATTTCCCCCGATTACTCTGCTCCCGGGAGTTCTGGAGCGTGTCTGCCGGGAAGGCATTCGCCTGCTTCTGATAGCACCCCGGTGGCCGACCAGGGTATGGTTCTCCGACATTATGGACCTGCTGGACGGCCTTCCATGGCAGATTCCTCTGAGGAGGGATCTGTTGACTCAGGCGGGGGGCTCGATCTTTCACCCCCAGCCAGAGTTATGGAACCTGTGGGCCTGGCCCCTGAGGGGGCAGAGCTCATAGAGGAAGGTCTGTCAGCAGGTGTCGTGGAGACTATACTCAGCTCCAGGGCTCCTTCCACCAGGAGGCTGTACAACTTAAAATGGAGAGTGTTTTCCATATGGTGTAGAGACTGTGAAGTAGACCCAGTTAACTGCGCTGTGGCTTCAGTACTGGAGTTTCTGCAAGATCGGTTTTCCGCCGGGCTTACCCCGTCCACACTTAAGGTGTATGTGGCAGCGATAGGAGCTTTCCACGCACCGTTAGGTGAAGGACCTCTGGGGAGGCACCATCTGGTTGTACGGTTCCTCCGAGGAGCGCGGAGGATGAGACCTGTGGCTCGTTCCAGGATCCCTGCGTGGGATCTGGCAGTGGTGCTCGAAGGGTTGGTTGAGGCCCCCTTCGAACCGCTGTAGTTGGCTGAGGCCAAGAACCTTATGCTTAAGGTAGCTTTTATCTTAGCCATCACCTCTCTGAGGAGAGTGGGGGACCTTCAGGCATTGGCAGTCACACCCATTTGCTTGGAGTTTGCCCCAAGCGGAGTGAAAGCTATCTTGCGGCCGATCCCGGGATACATTCCCAAGGTACCGTCTAATGCGGTACGGTCGGTGGTTCTCCAGGCTTTTCATCCCCCGCCTCATGTGACGGCAGATGAGGGCAGGCTTCACCTCCTCTGCCCGGTGCGGGCATTGAGGATTTATTTGGAGAGGTCTGCCCAGTGGAGGAAGTCAGATCAGTTGTTGGTGTGCTTTGGTCCACCTAGGAAAGGGCTGCCTGCGGCAAAACAGACGATTAGTAACTGGATTGTCCAGGCAATAGCCACGGCCTATCAGGTGCGCAACTTGCCTTCACCAATAGCCGTGAGGGCTCATTCTACCAGGGGCATGGCCTCCTCGGTAGCCCTCCTTTCCGGAGCTTCTTTGCAAGAGATTTGCGAGGCGGCTGGGTGGGCCACACCGCATACTTTCATGAGATATTATAGTCTGCACCTCCCGGCGACGCCAGGCGCTAGGGTGCTTGCCCCCTGATTATGCACTCCGGTTCATATCATGGGGCCCAAGATAGGCAAGGACTAGTGGGTACTCATTCCCCGATGTGTCATCTACGATGACGCAGTGCGAGTTCCCTCGATAAAGGGAACGTCTCGGGTTATGAACATAACCCATGTTCCCTGAGAGGGAACGAGACACTGCGTCTCGTATCCCCGCCTATCTACACAGCGTCCCGCTTCATAGCAGTAAGCTGCGTTTGTTTGTGCCGGCGTCCCTTTATACCTCCGGGTATGCCGTCACTCGTTACGTCATCACGCAACACCAATCAAGATTGGACTTTTTTGATATGAACTCAGCAGCGTCACGCCGAGGGCGTTCCCCGGTGTGTCATCTACGATGACGCAGTGTCTCGTTCCCTCTCAGGGAACATGGGTTATATTCATAACCCGAGATGGTTTTTCTTTTTCAAGATGTCTTGCCCATGTATTTCTGGGTGTGGTAGACAGATTGATTCTGCTGTTGAGAGTTGCCTGGCATGTTTGGACTTGACTCATGCTCAGGCAGCATTAATGGATGAGCCATGTTCCCACTGCGGGAACATGACCATCGCGATGCTGTGATCGAGACTTGATGACCGCCACAGAGGTAGAGTCCCCTCTGGCACACCCCAATCTATTCCCCCATAAGAATGAAAACTTTGCCTGGTGTCTTAACTAGTTATCAAATCAATACGACTCATTGAAAAGATTGTCAATACATTTAATTCTCAAAGTGGTCCTGACTGAAACATAGCTTGATTGATTGAATGGAATTCAAGCATAGTTCAGACAGGCCACTGATTGCTTAACAATATCAGCTGATGCTCAGCTCATTGGTTACTCCACCTACTCTAATCAACTATAGTATTTAAGCTTATTCACGCATTCTCCTCAGTCTGTCGCACAGATGTTTATATCCACCTCTTCACCTAGGTAATCATTGTATCTCCTTCTGTAACATGTGCTAAGAAACATTTGGTTATTATTAAGGCTTGGGGGATTTGTGTCTCAAGGATGTTGTTGCCAAGTATTGGCAAATCGAGCACCTTGGAGCCTAAATTTCCTTTTAGTTTCTTCCCAAGTCTTTGGAGCTTCGTATTAAAGTCAGACATGTTCTTTCACAAAAACCCATAGAGAAAGGCAGATGTTTTATGGAATAGACCCTTTTTGATTATTTCAAGCACCCAGCCTCTTTTAAATTGCTTGTGTTGTGTAATGATTTTCAGGGTTCCATGAATCTTTCTAAAGGATTTTAAATGCTTAAATGACAAGTGCGGCAAATTTTTAAGTTTATCTTGATCGTTATATCTTTGTGAGTACAGTCTATAGAAAAATAAACAAACCGGATTGGTGCTTGCAACACGGAGCTATTACAGTCAATGCCCAGAGCCCCCACTCAGCTAAAACGGCAGCTATGGGTTTTATACATAAAGGGTGTCTTTGTGCCTCTTAACAGACACAAAATGCAATTAAAATGTCTGTCCAACATGAACAGGGGCCTTTCATGACAACGAGATGTGTTTAGCCACTTAGCCATTGTTTAAATTCACCTAAATAGGTGTCTTAGATGGCTAGCTGTAGTCTCGCGCTGAAGTCCCGTGGGAACTCAGTTGTAGCTGGAAAAAAGGCAAATAGTCCAGTTAATTAACTAACAGATGTCACATATGGACTACTTTGATGATGTTTTTATTCCCTTTCTGGACATGGACAGTATAGTGTGCATACACTTGGATACTCTCTCAGACTAAATATAAAATATCTTAAACTGTGTTCTGAAGATGAGCGGAGGTCCTACGGGTGTTAAACAACATTAGGGTGAGTCATTAATGACATAAATTTCATTTTTGGGTGAACTAACCCTTTAAAGTTACCCAGGTTAATCAGTCAAGATTGTGATCATTTGTCTTTTTGTAGTTGAATAACAAATCTGTGCCTTTAAGACCTAAGGCACGCATGGATCCTAAAGTTTACAACTGTGTTTACGTTAATACACTTCAAGATGTGCTCTGAGAATTTTTTTGAGTGTATTTGACCAGTAATAAGCTGGGGGAAAAAAAGTGAATGTGTTGCATACACATACATGTGTGTGTGCTTCAGATGTGAGCGCGAAATCGGCGGGGATTAGTAGAATTATGTGCAATCCCGCGTGAAATTCAGACCGATCACATACTAACACTAACACATGCTGTCATGAGGAAAATTCCAGCAGAACACATTCGCCGTGTGCAGAGGTTAACCGGGCTGAATGAGAATATGCGGTGCGTGTCCACTCGCTGTCGGTCGGAGAGTAGAGTGCAGCTGGTATCGATACTGTAGAAACTGAGTATCGTATCGTTTCAGATATTTCAGTATCAATATTTTTGACAATACTAGTTGCACTGTGCCGACCCAGGTTTTTAAAAAGTGAAATAAATCCACACTTTAGAGCACTGCTTACCGTGCTCCAAGGCTGCAAGAAAAAGCGGGCACGGCAAGCACTTCCGGAAATCAGGTGGCCACTATGGAAACCAAAACTTGCGCGCTTGGAACCGATGATCGGGATCGAAAACAAATTTTCTAAACGATTCCAATGGCATCGTTATTTTTTAAACGTTTCCAAGTTAGAACCGGTTCTCGATGCCCATCCCTACTCTACACATAGTATTGACTCCTTCTGGCCATTGGCATTTGGCAGATATCTGTAAAGCTGAAGGCTGGGTGACACCTAATCATTTCACAAGATTCTTCAGTCTCCGGGTGGAGCCTGTTTCTTCCTATGTGTTATGCAAAAAAGCTGGCTCTGTGTCTTGCTTGCAGCACCATTCCCTTCTAAGGGGGGGGGGGGGGGGGGGGGATTCAAGCACCTTATATTCTCTCCTGCTGAGTTTCCCACTTGGTAAACTCTTGAGTGATACTTGAGAGGTATCTGACACAAAGACCAGTACTCAAGTCCATGCCGGCTTGGTCACCCCTGTACTGGGCTAGATGGCCCATGTGTTGTGATTCCCTCTTGGTATCCTATATGTGTATTCATCCACAGTATGGTTTAAATCTGTGTCTTTCCCTGGGTAGATTTGCTCTGTCCGTGTTGCGTCTGTATTAGTTCCATCCATGTCTAGGTAGGACCTACCACATAGACCTTTCCATATGTAGCAATGCCCCACGGGTCAGTCCATGGATTTCCTCCATACGTTCCTCTATACAGGTAGGATTTGGCCTCCATTGGACTGGATATGCTTCCCCAGCGCTGGTCTTGGTTGAAAACATGAGAATTGAGAACTTCTGTGGAATAAAATGTAAAAGGAACAGCAGCTACGAACATCTCCATGGTAAGCCATGTCCCTTTCACCCTGCTAGCATGGAGGACTAATATTCTGGGCTAACACGGGGCACTAGGTATGTTACAACTCAATGGTTGTTGCCAAAGGCTTGCCAGAATTGCATCTCAATCACTTATAACGCAGTTTGGTGGTTGTGACGTTTTCCATCCCTACTTGACATAACGTTGCAGTGACTGTCAAATGAGGAACATCTTGAGGAATGGAGCTGTAATGTCCCCTTGCCACAACCTTGAACCACCGCCAAATAGCTGGGGCCCTCGTCTTGGCTACTCAGCATAAACCTAAATGAGTGGATGCGTGCAGTCATCTTATATACCCTTATGTACGGGGAGTGGCTTGGCATGCAAGTTCCACTTGGCAATCCCATTGGCTGTTTTTCTAAAATGTAGATTGGGGCTCCCACACGTTTGTCAGATGACATAACTTATCTATTCACTCCATCAGGGAACAAGGGTTACATCAGTAACCAAGACATTATCTTTCTTTTATGATGTATTACCTAATTGGTCAAATGCAATAATTACTTATTACTGTGACAAAAAGTAGATTTATAGGGCATGACTCATTTCCTTTCTGAAGAACAGTGCACTAAATGCAGTAAGTCTAACCACATGTGCACAGCTATTTTCACATTTTTTTCTAATGTGTCAGGTGCATCTAAGGTTTTTTTAAATAATCTACACTCTGACAGTTATTCATGCTGCTGTCTGAGGTGCTTTGTTGGTCATTCAGATATTGATATCTGGGGATCATTTGCTTCCAGACTCAGTTAAGTGGATACATGAGGAATGTAATTTCGAGTGACATTCTTCAATTTTTTTACTTTCAATTTTTCATACGGAGGAATCCATGAGGTTCAGAAATAGCTCCAACACGTTTAACGCATTCCACTGATGTTAGGGATATTACCATTTCAGTCTGGATCTTGTCTATTTTTCCTCTTTGAAAGGTTCCCTTGTGAGAGATCATGTGATGGAATGTCAGTGGAAGTCTGTGTGGTAGTAAAAGCTATCTGTCAAGGTAAAGCAAAACAAATGTTAAGATTTTTAAGTCACGATTAAGCTCTGAAAGCAGTGGTTTGCATTGTTGAAATAATTTACAGCACATTAAAATATAAGAATTGGGGCTGTCGATTTAACATGTTAAAATATAATTATATAAATTACACATTTAACACACTTGCCCATTTAACAGACTTTGGTCATCTTACATCTCATACAAATGATTGATTAAGAATATGATCATCAAAATCTGGGCAACATCTTACTATGTGATAGACCTATAGAAATCCATTAGAATGTCCCTTGGGGGAAAAATGTTTTAGTTTCAGGGCGTTTTTAGACTGGGCTTGTTTGTTGTGGTCTGCGTCAGAGCGTGAATGTGTGATTGTTCCCGCCGGCACCAATACACATATACATGCAGGCTCACTCTCGGTCGTATCCAAGGTAAATCATCATTGTTATCATCCCTAACATGTTTTTTTTATCGAAGTTTAATAAAAAAAATAATGCGATAGTTAATATCGCATCGTTTTAGACGCAACATTGCTTAGTTTTGCCAACAGAAATATAAAGACTAAGCAGAACTGTTCGTCTCTGACTTTGAGGAATACGCAATGGTGGTTAATTACTAAATCCACATTTTGGAAGAATCAAGAGAACCAATGATTCAATAGACCATAAAGAAAACCATTTACCTTCATCATTTTCTTAATGGGAACCATTTACTTCACTACATGAATCAGATATTTAAAGGAATTAATGACTTACTCCATTAGACATTTATCATCACCTACTGGCAGTTTTAGTTTCTTATTTATAGTATAATTTTAATAAAAATAATTTCCATATTAATAAAAACAATCATTAAAGGAATAGGTCACCCTAAAATATTTTTTTCTGAAGCTACTTTTAGTAATGTCATTTATTTATTTATTTGTAATTTTTATAAAATAATTACTTTTAAATTATCTTTTAAGGGAGTTATTTCTCAGCCAAATTTGATGCATGACTATTTGATTAATGAATTGCCACAACATGTAATTAATTAGATTTAAAAATAAATCACTTGATAGCCCTAATAAGAATATATGTTGAGCATTTTACTATATAAAATGATACATACATTTTCCTAATTTTTTTAATTTATTTATAACTTTAATAATTAATATACAGTTGAGGACCATTGTCATTGTGGGTGCCAAACCCTTGGCCGCCATGTACTCATCTTGTATCTGTTTGATTCCGATCTGATGTGCCCTATCAAAGATGGGATTCGGTCTTCCCGATAATGGTGCACGATGATATGCCCTAGCATGATTGTGACCAATACTTTGAGCGGACATTGCATTTGATGCGGCTGATGATATCCCCCTGCCCCGCTCTATCTGCCATCGGGTACCAGGGTTGCTGAAAGCCAAGTTGGTGCCACGGGGAGGATAGGACTGGATTTGACCGGCCAATGTATGGCTTTAAATAGCAGTATGAATATGATAAAAGAAAACAATGTTCAAAAATAATTATATTTATTAATTAATTATAAGAATCCCCTCCCCAAAAATAATTCTGCTAGCAAGTAAATATAGTTAATTAGCATAACTGTATGCTGAATATAGAATTCAATAAGTGCATTAGAACTTTTTTTTTTTATTGCTATTACCTTTGTTGTTGACCAGACCTGACTTCCTGTGAGCTTCCAGCTCCTCTCTCAACAGCTCACAGCACTATCTGACATTCTCCATCTGTAGCTATCAGCCAACCACAGCAATTTAATCTATGAAGCAGTGTGCATCCTAAAACACAACCAGGGTGTTTAGGGTGGTCAGGCAGATAAGAGGAGGATTGCACCAGAGCAAGGCCTGCACCATGAGCACTTAACCTTATCTACACTTGAGCTCTGCGCAGTTTGGAGCTGATGCGCATGCCTGTGGCATTGCTATGAACCTAAAAGTTGGGCTGCATTGGATGATGGATGGACAAACTGCAAAACAAACATTGTTGAATTAATTCATGTTATAATAACATTTGTCTTTACTTACAGCATAACACAATTGACAGAGAACGCATCGATAGCAGCCAGATGTTCAGTGGTGGATTTATCAGTCAATATGAAATGCATTTCCCAGAATGTACCCGGAATAATGTAAAAAAACAAAACAAAAAAATAGTTGTAGAGCTTTTGCAAGGTCACAAACTGGTTTGAAAATGAATTTACCTTCTCAAGTCCTCTAAATTTATAGTTAAAATTTTGGTGTGGAGGAGCATTGTTATAGCAGAGCTGGGCAGCTGGCTATTTATAAATCTGCCTGTTTTTCTATAGCGGAGAAGAAGCCTGAAATAGCTGAGCTAAAGGTGACCCTAATGAGGGGGAAAATATAGTTCAAGTTGTTCATCTAAGGGCTGAGCTTTATGTCATCATGTACCATACCTGTAGACTTTTATATATATATATATATATATATATATATATATATATATATATATATATATATATATATATATATATATATATATATATATATATATATATATATATATATATATATGTATATATATATATATATATATATATATATATATATATATATATATATATATATATATATATATATATAATATGTATATGTATTATCTCTTCATCACCAGCACCTGTAAGTGGGTTGGATGTTTTAGGCACCAAGTGAACATTTTGTCCTGATGTGTTAGAAGCAGAATGCATTTAACAAGAGGCAAATTGTGATGGCTAGATAACTGGGTCAGAGCATCTCCAAAACTGCAGCTCTTGTTGGGTGTTCCCGGTCTGCAGTGGTCCAAGAAATGAACAGTGGTAAACCGGCGACAGGGTTATGGGTGGCCAAGGCTCAATGATTCACGTGGGGAGCGAAAGCTGGCCCGTGTGGTTCGAATAAACAAATGAGCTCAAATTGCTCAAGAAGTTAATGCTGGTTCTGATAGAAAGGTGTCAGAATAAACAATGTTGCATATTGGGCTGCATCGCTGCAGACCAGTCAGGGTGCCCATGCTGACCCCGTCCATTGTCGAAAGCGTCAACAGTGGGCACCTGAGCACACCACAAAAAAAAAAATGCTTTTCTTACTTAGTATTTTTGTCTTGTTTCTAGTCAAAATTTCTAAAAAATGTTACATTAAGAAACATTTACTAGACAAGTAAATATTATTGTCTTGTTTTGGGGAAAAAAATACTCAAAATTAAATGAGTTTTTGCTTAAATAATTAAATAATCTGCAAGTGGGGTAAACAAAATAATCTTAAATTTTGAAACTATTTTCTGCTGGGAAACCTTGGTTCCTGCCATCCACCTGGAGGTTACTTTGACACGTACCACCTACCTAAACATTGTTGCAGACCGTGTACACCCTTTCATGGAAATGGCATTCCATGATGGCTGTGGCCTCTTCCAGCAAAAATGGAACGGTTTCCAAATTCCCCAGATCTCAATCCAATCGAGCATCTGTGGGAGGTGCTGAACAAACCGATCCATGGAGGCCCCACCTCATAACTTACAGGACTTCCCGATCTCATGAAAATGCATATAAATAATATGAGTGTGTAATCTCATGGAATGGATACGGCAAAGCGAGTTTTGGTGTGCAAATGCTACGCAGTTTTTCGCGTGCATATGATACGAACTTTATGGAGGTATTATACATTCGGACCCAACACCCCACCACCCCCAACCTACCCAAGAGCGTGTCATATGCACGCCATAAAGTGCGTATCATATGCACATGAAAAACTGCGTAGCATTTGCATGCCAAAACTCATTTCACACTCGTACTATTGATATGCATTACCATGAGATCGTCTTGAATATAGCAATGAACAAAATAAGAAGTAAGCATCTTCATATCTGGCAGTCTTAAAGGGCAATGTGCCCTTGGGCAAAGTCATGACGCTGTTCCTTACATCAAGCAGGGACTGGGGGACTGTTAAAAGCATTGCTGCTGCATTAGAGCACATAAATGTGTCACAAACGCGAGCTGTGATCTCCCAAAGCTAACATCATCTTGTGCTATTAAATGAATTTATGTGAAAAATGCCACATCTTTTAATTGTTTGTGCATACTTAATAGGTGACAGTAAACTGTAAATATGTCAGCACTTTCCTCAGCATTAAGTTGACAGATATATGTGGTTTTATAACATGGGTCAAATTGCATTACTGCAACCCAGTGTCAAGTTCACTCCATCTGTCATAAATATCCAGCTCACAAATGACATTTGATATGAAACAAAGGAAGCTTTTATGGCTTCAATTTTAGTTAGATGAATACAATTCACACAATGTGCTCTTATTGTATTGGATGTATAGTTTGAGGTTACTTAATTCAGGTTAAGGGGTAACATCAATTAGACAAACTTGTTTTAATGTGACTTTCAAAATACATTACTCTCCCTTTACATTGGCTGACAAATAGATTTCTGTCAGGTCTCTTAAGTCAAGAACAAATAAAATGATTTAGGAATTTTGAATAAATTGCAATTCAAGTTGATAATTCTGAATGAATGTTTTGGCGGTATGGCTCTGTTCAGGGAGTCCTCTGACCTTCCATGAGCACCATGAAATAGCAGAGAGTCAGAGGACAGCAACAGCATTAGGGAACGCTTGCACAGTTTAGGGCTGTGAGATCTGAACTATTCCCCCTATGAACAGAGCAGCAACGATGGCAAAGTAAAATGCCACGTTATACATGACATGGAGGAGCTGGGGAGGTGGTGGGCAGCAAAGAGCAAGCAACAGCAGTTGGGAGCGAACTGAATCTGTTTGAAGATGCACGCTGTTTATATCATAGACATTAGCAGCGAGGGGAGTTTGAACAGCTGATGCACTGATGCATCTCAGCTGAGCAGAAACAGCTGATGAGACCAAATTGCGTTAACAGCGTCTTGACTACCTAGCCTGCCAGAACTGACGCTAACGCTAAATTTAAAGTTAAAATACTTAAAATACAATACGGGTCCACTATGCATTAATTCATGCTTAACTAATGCACAGATAATCATGAGTTAATGTATTATTACTAATGGTGAACTAACCCATTTATTAATGATTACTGCATCAGCAAATAATGAAGATTCTACATGATTAATAGATTAAGTAATCATTCAATAGTTATTAGTTAAATGTGTCATAATGTATTAATTCCTTAATAACATATTATATTAACTCTTTCCCCACCAGCGTTTAAAAAAAAAGTTGCCAATTTTTGACAATTTTCACCAAAATGTAATAGCCCATAGAATATTTTGTTTAATGAATATCTGAGCATGCAATATATCAAAATAAAGAGCTGACCCTCTTCTTTAAAAAAAAATAAAAAAATAAAAAAAAACGTTTTATTCTAGCTTCATGCATTCCTTTTTTATGAACACTTGAATATGGGTAGGTTTCATAAAAAAAGCAACATTTTGAACAAAAAGCTGAGAAAATCAAATTTTTGTGAAAGACTGTTTCCAGATCAGATTCAGAGCGATGATCAAACACAGATGGAGGAGATCGAGTCCATCAACACTCCTAATGCTTACACAGTCCTGTAACTCGTCCTGGGTCCACAATTCATTCAGTAACATTAGATAGTTTTGATTCATATGCTGTTTAATGATGATGATCACATTATTTTTAATATGCATATGATTACATACGGTCGCTCGTTTCACTGCGTCTTACTCGCGTGTGTTTTGATCAAGAGATGCTGTACTCATTCAGAAGATGTGTAATAGTGCCCCCTCGCGTCTGACAGTGAAAACACGGAAACCCGGAAAATTCCATTATTGGCCTGAAAGCGTTTTCTCACAAATAACGGAAATTTCCGTGTATGGCGGGGAAAGAGTTAACTAATAATGTAAATTAATATTTACTTTTACGTTAATTTAAATTATTAGTAAATATAATAAGTTATTAAGGAGTTAATACATTATGACATATTTAACTAATAACAATTTAGGGGGGGGGCTCTCAGTTTCAGTCAATCTCATGTCAATCTTGAGTACCTATAGAGTAGTATTGCATCCTTCATATCTCCAAAAAATTCTTTAGTTGTACTATTTATAAAAGAAAGATAGACTGTACCAAGTCTTTCAAGAAAAAAACCCAAGTGGCTGGAGGCGTATTGTGTAGGCGGAGCTAAAGACTGATGAGCGTGCAGCTACAGCATGAGAGCGTCTGAAAGCGGTGACATCCTCAGGCGTGGAAAAGAAAACGTTACTCTAATAAACCATGACTATCAATCAGATTCAGCTAATACAGATATGATCCAGAATCAGATCCGGATGCTGAAATAAATTGAACAGGAGAAACAACAACAGCAGGACGTCTGTCTCTGTGGTATGTACTGTATTTAGTGACCTGTCAACATTTGTGTGTTTACTCGCAGTTTATGAGGACATGATTCGGTTTATGGACTATTATATGCGACTAAACCTTAGCAGTAGCAAGCAAAACGGTTTTGCACGACAGACTAGTGTATACATAGAAAAACAATGGAGTAGCGCATTTGAATGACAAAGCACGCTTTGTGAGAAACGTCCCCTAGGTTTAGGTTTGGGGTGGTTTTACAAGAAACAAACAGACACCTATAGTGGTCAGCTAAACAAATGTTACATTATTTAGTTATTTGAAATGATTTAAACACACACCATAGATCGCATGCTCCATTGATAAATGAACTATGTGTGATCGTGTTGTTTACTGATGTTTACTTACGTGACAATAGCCAACAACATAAGTTAGACGTTTGAAGACTGTGAACCTTTATCGTTAGGACCGCTCCATCAAAAACACACTTCTTTGGTAACATTGTTGATTTGGTAAAGTCCTGTGACAGCAGTGAGAGCAGTGTTTATGGGCGTGCGTTTGCTCTCTCGCTCTGGTCACGCGCGCGCACCCTTCCGGGAGAAGAGCCCGTACGGCCCATACAAGGACATTCCGCCCTGTTGACGTCAAGCGGACCCAAAAAAAACTCACCGAAACTTGTGAGAAACCGGAAGGAGTATTTTTAACACAGAAATACTCCATCAAACGTCCAACTTATTTATTTTAAAACTTTGTCCATGTTTAGGATGGGAATCCAAGTCTTTAACAGTGTAAAAAGCTCGGTATGCATGAAACAGCATTTAACCCCCCCCCCCCCCCCCCCCACACACACACACACACCCCTTTAATGATTACTTAATCTGTTAATCATGTAGAATCTTCATTAGTTGCTGATGCAGTAATCATTAATAAATGGGTTAGTTCACCATTAGTAACACATTAACTCATGATTATCTGTGCATTAGTTAAGCAAGAATTAATGCATATTAGTGCACCTGTATTGTAAAGTGTTACAGTGCATTCAATTAAATGACTTTAGAGTTTAATGTCAAGCTCTTGAGCCTAGATTAGACCTGTCAATCTTAACCTAGATAGTTTGCACACACACCTACACACTTTTCAGCTTGTAATGAAAGTGACATTGCTTTCAGTTTTCATGAAGTTTGCTCAGCATAGAAGAACTGGCCTTGGAGATCTGATATAAGTACGTATTATGAAATTCATCACATTTGTACTTCTTTGGATTGAGAATGTCTTTCCAACACCGTAGCGGCTCTTGTTAATAAAACAAACCACAATCTTTAAGCTTATTGGATTTATGCACTCACATGTTCTTCTGTTGTATCTATGGACATTTTTCTGGGCAAGCGCTGCATGTTAAAAAAATCTTTCTGCATGTTAAAAAGATCTTTCAAGACTTATTGAGGTCATTGCAATGTGACCCCTAGCTCTGACCTCGTTTTTATGTCCTATGTGGGAATCTTAAGGTATTTAAAGGAATAGGTCACCTAAGAATGACCGTTTTGTCCTTATTTACTCACCCTAATTTCATTTCATGTGGTACAAGTGGCTTTCATTACATGCATTTGGTGGTTATTTTCCTGTTGAGAGCTTGAGAGATGTGATCACTCTGAACTGTCATTATATGCCAATGGAAAAAATAACAGCTTATGGGTTTGGATTGGCACAAGAGCATGCAAATAGTGTGCATTTATTAGTAAAAAGTAATATAGGCTAAAATAATAGCAGAAAAATGCTGAATAGTTTCGAATGCATTTGTTATTTGTTTTCATGTTAATGCCGTTTCCAGGACTAGTGCTCTGAAGCAGATTGTTTTCAAAGGCATCATTGTAGCTGAAATCTTGCTAAATAAATCCACCCAAACCTCCATCTCACAGTAGGTTAATCAAACTAATAAAAATGTGTTTTTTATTTATGTAGTTTATACTAATGCATCCTGATCCTGTAGGCATTCAAATGGAAACCAACCTTACATGATCCATTATTTTTTATTATTCTCTTTGATTTATTCAGTGCTGATGTTTTCAGGTTTCTTGCTGTCTTAAAACTGTGCATAGGGAAAACTTGCTCGAAGGAAAAATGCTAAATTGATTGTTCCTGTCTTGTGTGTTTGTGTGAGATATAAAAATAGTTTTCTTAAAAAAATACAAAATAAATAACACACGCACGAACAGACGCACGCACACGCACACATGCACGCACACTCATCAATCGATTTAATTGTAATGAAAAGGTCATTTTTACTGTACGTCATTGAAAAAGCATAAAAGCAGCGGAAGGTGAACGTCTACAGGGGATTCTATGAAAGGAGTGTCAAGGTAATTAAATGCCTTTCATTGTAATGAGAAACAAGGGAACTTGAGCAGGAAACACCACATTTTAAAGAAATGCTATTTTGAGCTTTTCAAACCAAACAAACCAGATAAAAATAGCTTTTTTCTATGAAACACAAAAACATTTTTTTTTTCTTCTGAGACGGATCAACTTTCTCCTAAACTCCCTTTTTCTGGCTCAGATTGCATGTCATTTTAAAGATTTAGAGCATATCCTAAAGAAAATATATCTGCATTTAATTACATATAGCTCATATTTCATGTTAACCTAAAGAGGGCTTTTAAACATATTTGTAGAATGATGTAATTGAAAGGAAGTCAATGATATGCCCTTTCAACAAACTCAATAGCTTTGAAGTGACGTGATGTTGCTGTACAGCATGGTTTGAATGAACTATGACAACTTTTAATATCGAACCTGTGGATGAAAACACACTACAAAAGAACAGGATTTAGAAAAGGAAAAACAATTTAATGCACATCTTGATCAGCACAGTACTATATGCCTTCAACATATGACTTTACTCTAGTTGATTTAATACAAATTTCTGTACAGTTCCTAAACTCTCAAACATTAAAACAAACAGATGAACAAATGAGCAAAAGTAATAAATAGAATGTTCTTGAAGCACTGCAGGAAATGACGGAAATTTTGGCAAAGATTCTCTCACTGAACCACAAAAAGCAAGACATACAAGATTACATGTCTTCACACATTCTGGACATTAATGTTATGGATATATTCATATGCGTCACATGTGCCATTGCCTTGCACATGTTTTCTGACTTAGAAAACTTAAATAGTGAGATATATATATATTTTTTTTTTTCTGTGCCGTACATGTATAAATAAATATTTTTTTTCTTTGTACACACATCAGCGACTAAACACAACATAATATCCAAAAAAAGATCACATATTGACATCTTTGATACAAATACAGCTACAAAGCTTGTACTTGTTCGGACCTTTTGTACACTTCACAACTTTGGAAGAACTTCACAACCTCTAAAAAAGGAAAAATAAAAGATTTTCTTAATCAAGACTTTTGTGTTGTTTTCCAGTGAAGAACTTAAAAATCTTTAAAACAAGATAAATAGTATATATATATATATATATATATATATATATATATATATATATATATATATATATATATATATATATATATATATATATATATAGTAAATGCTTTAAATGTATTAAATCTTTATTGGAAATCTTATATATAAATCTTTTTATGAACAAAAGAAACATCCTGTGTTACTTGTTTGTAACTCTGTTCCCTGAAAAATCTGGAATGACATGCTGCGCAGCTAGCACTATGGGAACACCTTTGTGTGTGACCAGTTGTGAAGCCTGTGCGCAAACACACCAATAAATTTGGCTTTAGATAACCACTGATGATGATGTCAATTGGAATGCACACTCGACAGAGGATATAAATAGATGCAAAACGGGTTTGCCTTCAGTTATCACTTTGTCTAAAAAGATGTCTGGACACATTTTCGGTGCGGCAATGTAGCACAACAGCTCGTTCCCCCTTTTTTAGGGAACAGGTTTACAGTGAAGTAACCTGAGATGTTCCCTTTCAACAGCTCCTCTCAATGCTACGCTGCTAGTGTTATGGGAACAAGCCGCTGTATTGGAAGTGTATGAACCCCTCACAGTTGTGAACTGTGCGCTCAGAAGCAGGCGAAACGTCTCAGACATGAGCTTAGGATGTTGACTTAAAGCCTGGCGAATTAATGAGTCAAGGACCAACCTGTTACATCACATAATTGTTGCAAGGGGGCACAGCTTGCCAAAGATTGCGAGAACGTGACTCCCCTGGTAGAATGAGGCCTAACTTCTAGGCAAAGCTTGACTGCATTCCCTTTCAAAGACACCTCATTTAGTGGCATACATTTGTCTTTTTGTGGAGGGAGCCCTAGCACTCAAAATGTTTTCTTTGCCTCCATTTTCACCCCATGGTTCAAGTGACCCAATTCCGATTTTTTTACCATCATGTGGCACAGATCGGATATGACGTGAACGTGTAAGCAGGAAAACCCCCCCGCATGAATTCCAATATCCTCAGATCGGATTCAGGCCTCACTCATATGTGGTAATAAATCTGATTTGATTTGGATACGGGCATTTGCATCTGCCATGTAAGCGGTCAAATCAGATTTTCCCCAGTAAATGCGGGTCATACGTCATTGAAAAAGGGACGGAGGCGCATTCTCCTACTTTTCTCTGCCTTACGAGGGATATATTTAGGTGACCTTTAAAGATGTGTGGAAAAGTGCGGAAAGCAAAACATTGAATAATCATTTTGTCTACGCCCATTGCATATCGCGCCATTTACTTCCTTTTCCGGTCAAGAACATCTTGGTTGCTTTGCCAGTGTACAGTGTAAATGCAAATATCGGATACGGGTCACTTTTAAAAGATGATGTAAGCGGGTCGTCAAAAAAATGATAGTCACCAAATCGGAATTGTACATCTACATCTACAAGACCTGCAGTGTAAATGCAGCCTATGATTTCAGCTGAAAGCCTAGTGTCCCTCAGTTGGTACCCTTCAGGGGCCAAATGTAAAAGTTCAAAAACTTGGGCCAAGAATTCAATTTTGGCCCAAGTGCTTGAGACAGATTGTCCCTCCTGTCCAAACCAATCTTTGCGCAAGCGATAGGGATGGACCCGTACATCTCTGTGAAGGCACACTTTATTCACATCTATTTATAGCATCCGACAATGGCTAATTTCAATGACATCATCGACAAAGGTTCTCTAAGTTCATTGGTGTGTTTGCATACATACTTCCTGAATACAACCAATCACACAAAAAGAAGTTCCCATAGTGATAGCAGTGCAACATTGAGAGAAGCTTTTGAAAGGGAAGAAAAGAACACAGTCACCAGTGTTGCTTCTCTCAGATATAGAAAATTGAGCTCACCAATAGAAATGACTGAACAATTACTGAAAATATACAATTCTGGCTGGAGGATGACAGCCAACAAATCTGATACAGACACTGGCCTTACCAAGAATGCTGAGTTTGTACATTTATATCTATGAACAGTAGAAGGTATTTGAGTTATGTAGAGATGAAATGATAAGTCATAAGCAGAGACTGTGTTTTTAGGCCTTCTTTGAGGCACATTGGAGAAGCACACGTGTGCCTTACTTTGGAATATCGCACGTTTGAGGGTATGGGAAATGGCGGTTTGCTTTCAGAAGGTGAAAATTGGAAAGCCAAAGGGAAAGAGAGATACAAATCAAATTAGTACGTAACAGGTGGTACTACTACACACAAGCCACAAAATGTGTGTGTGTGTGCGCGTGTGTGTGTGTGTGTGGTTTAAAGCTGAAGAGTGTTATGTATGTGCCACGAGTGCTTGCTAAGGTATTCTGAATGAGTTCAGCACTGGGTGGTAGTTAGGCCAAAGCTGAAAGAGATATGGCTTGGGTGCCTCCTTTAATGTACGTATATGGTTTTTTTGACTTGTGTTATTACCTACCAAGAGAAAATTAAGAGTCTGTGTTCACAGCGCCATAGTGTTACACATTTTCAAACTATGAATGCCTTACATACAATTGACTGCATATTAAAATGTTATAGATTTATACACTTTGCATTTAAAGAAGAGCTTGGTGTTCTGAGAAAGACCATATTAGTAACACCATTAATTCACATCTAAGGCCACTGACTATAGAAAAATGGTGGCACTACTGTCCAGAAGTGACTGATTAATGATTTGTAAATAATATACACGACGTGTGGTAAATGACAGGTTTAGGTACTGTTAGAAAGTACTAACGGACACAAGAATATAGCCCCAACTAACACCAAATTCACTAGATATGTCATTAATTTAGCTCTTTGGGAAGAATAATATACTATAATATGAATGTACGTTTTATTAATGTAGATTATATGTGTCTAAAGAACCCTTGTACTAGTAGCCCCTTAGGTTTATATACTAAGTGAACACTTGAGCTGTTTACTGTCAAACTGCTATAAATAGTGAGGCAAAGGCTGATGGAGTGTGACTGAGCAGTGCTGTGAAAGATTTCATTCCCATGATGCTAAATCAGATCCCTCAGGTGACACGATTCCACATGCACCAGCAAACATAAATTTGACATAAATAGTAACGTAAGCTTCTCTCATTTCCGTACACATTATATCCATCACTGTCTGTGGAGTTTTGCTATTCAGCATCAAGCTATTCTTAGTTTCTTGCAGTCTCTGTTTTCATTACATGGTTTTCTGGAATACTTGATTCTGATTGGTCATTTTCATTCAGATCTTTTTGATCGTTGCACAACTGTCCCTCAAAACCAATTTCTTATGCTGTACAAGTTCGATAGAATTCCACAGACTCTTTCTCCTGACATAATAAAATAATATAAACTGAAATCAACATTTCATATTCTTTTTTTATTTTAATGAAAAGCAAACATCTAATAAGTGGGATAATGTATGATCTGATCATATATAATAATCTGAAAAATGAACCGTAATGACTGTTTGAACGTGCATTATCTTTCATATATTTTTGTCCACCAGTATCTTGTGCTGAAAGAGTCTTTTTTGAAAATGTACTGGCATGCCAGCAAATCAATGGGATGATTCATTTAGTTTTTTATTCATTTGATCTCCCTTTGTTTTTACAATCTAAAATAAACGAAGACAATTTGTACAGGCTTTAAAGGGTAACTAAACCCTAAACCAACTTTTTTTTAGTTAATGATCTGCAAGACTGGGGCTTTATTAATGCTGTTTATTGATTAGAGTAAAAATATTTTGATATTTGGGTATAAAGCGTTTTAATTCTATAATATATGGTGTAAAAAGGTCTTAGTGCTGCCCTCTTAAGGTTGAACGGTGGCTACTGCAGTCGAATTTTCCTATTGGACATTGTGGTACTTCGTGACGTAGGATGGTACTTCCAACGGCTCACTACCACGCCCCTGAGCTCACCACGCCCTAAGAAATGTTTTCCCTTGATCACATGATGAGAACGGCTTCAGTCCAGTATGAGCGCTCATGTTACATTAAGTAGAAACATTATGAATGAAACTCTCTCCTCACTTGCTTTCAACATCCTAATGAAGAAAATACAGATAAATAATGCAGTTGTAAGTACATGTTAAGCTTTTCTTCTGATATTTTTGCCGCCCGTCATGTCTACAGATAATTTTCATGCTTTCAGACAAACCCTGACCATAGATCGTAAAAAAATATGGACGACTCGACATCATCCATTTCCGCTTGGCAGATTTTAAGCTTTTAGGCGGCCTGCACGGCGCGGACATCTTAGGGCCCAGTCTGCGCAGTAGAGATTTTGGGACCGGAGTTGCGCAGTAGAGCGCAGGAAGTAGAGGAGGAAGTAAAGCTGCGATATAAAAAGCCCGCCCACACTCTCGCAGATGCAGAACAATTAATTATGTTGGTGTGAAATAAACAGTTATGGAAATGTAGGAATTAAAGCTAAAGCTCCAATCTGCTCCCAAAAAATTCGAAAAAAGTCAGTTAGGGCCTCAGTGACAACTTCACTCAGAGAAGACATCGATCTCAGCTGTCAATCATGACGTCACACCCCCCGTTTTTAAAGCGTCAGATAACTTACTAAAACTAAACTTATTTTAAAAACTAACATTTGAAATGAAATCATCGTGGTGATAACTGCCTTCAGTGACATAAACTAACTTTGGGGAAAAAATATTTGAAGTGTAATTTTATTATTTAGTTTGCCTCGCATCCATTAGAAAACACAGAGGGGCACTATACTAGGACCGGTCACCGGGGGGCGATCGAGGTGCGAAAGCTTCAGTAAATTAGAGGGAGACTGCAGGCTTGACCCATAGACAGTAAAAGAAATGGACAGAGCGACCCCATTGACGTCAACGGCGAAATAATGAAGTCAACCTAGGGGCACTCACTTCCTAATGGCTGAGCGAACTGCGCAGGCTCAGACTGAGCTTGACGACGTAGATGTGACGTGAGCCTCCTGTCTGACAGCTGTAGGTCTTCTAGTAGATGTGGAAAGTGAAAGCTGAATCACGTTGTTTAAATATTTTCTCCCGTTGCTTTTGGCTCACTATCGGCTTCTCCCCATTCTTCCCCCTTGACTTTATCAGACTTTATATCTCCACATCCCCCCGACTGTCTCATAGACAGTAAAGATTGCCTGCGAGCGTCTCCTCAGGTCTATACGGTAATTTCTCAACTGTGCGACAGAGTCGCGTTGGTTATGACGCAGTCGTTAGCCTATTTTTACAAAAACAGCTGCTGCGGGGCGATAGTGTAAGATACAAGGTAATGGAGCCTTTTATGCATTGTCGTGTTTCTTTAGAAATAAACAATGGACAAATGGAGTCTTTAAACGTCTCAGATGTAAAGTTATTCACTGTCAAAGTGACTCAAAAATGAATGGGAGTCAATGGGATGCTAACAGCAGGTGATGGCTTGGTTAGCAATGGCAGCCCCTAGGGGTGGAACACTTTCCGAGCGCTAGATTACCCCCTTGGCTTGACCCTGACACGCAAATGTTTGCCGTGGTAACGAACAACAAATCCATAACGTGCTAGACTGCTGGCGTATGTTGTCTAACTTTTATCTTGCACTGCTGCTTCGCTAGCATGAATGAATGAATGTAACCACAGACAGAGAGAGACATTTCGGTCTAAATGGTCTGATCAGATTATATATAAAAAAGAAAAATCATAATTTGGGGTGGTACATAACATACACACTACCATACAAAAGTGTGGCGTTTGCGAGATGTTTTTGAAAGAAGTCTCTTATATTCTCCGAGGCTAAATTAATCTTATCAAATATAGAGTAAAAACAGTAATAGTGTGAAATATTATTACAATTTAAATAATATATTTGTATTAATAATAATACATTCCAGGAAAGGAAAAGCTGAACTTTCTTATTATTATCAATGGTGAAAATATTGCTTAATCATTTTTTGTGTGGAAACTGATGTTTTTTTTTTTAATGATATGTTTCTTCCATAAATGTTAATATATGTATATGTTTTGTTTTGTAACAATTTAAAAGTCTAATGCAATTTATATTAACTAAACATATTAATTCTTCCTGTCTTAAAAATTTTGTATAATATCATACAAAATTCTCAATATTGTCTTACTCTTTCCTTATACAGTATAGAGAACTATGAAAGCCTTCACTATGTACTGAATAGAGAACAAGTAAGTGGTTTTGGAAACATAATATACATGAACGGGTAAAACGGCCATAACAAATGAACGAACAAGCCTTAGTCCTAAACGTAGTAGCAACACTAAAACAAACCTTGTGTTTCTCTTTACTAGTCTAACAGTGACAGGAGCTTGGTCCTCAGTTTATCAGGTATACACACTGCTATATGGCAATTAGCAAACTTCACAACATACACAACTATGCCTAATGGACATGTACAGTACACAACAAGCATGGCTGAATGTGGAATCTGCTGAAGCCTTTACAAATGATTCTTGCACAAGTACTTCAGCAAGGTCAGAAGAGCACAGAGGCAAAGATGGAGGTCCTGAGTCAGTTTTTTTTTAACAGCCTTGCTCTCTCTACCAGATGTGATTGATTGGATGTATGTAGCACAAAAGCTAAATCTGCTTTACTGTGCTGAGTCAGCAGTGAGCGGTCACAGGACTCGGTCATTGGCGGCTCAGCTTATTGAGGGTTTTAACACATGAATAAACATGAATGACCCTATGTGAGGCATGCAGATCTCTCTCGACTCTCTAATGATAAAGAAGCAGATTTTGCTGAGGTGATTCTTTTGCCTGATTCTTTTGGGGTTTGAATTGGAGAAGCTGGTCCTCGATCAACACAAAAAGCACACTACTAATCTATTTTTCAAATGTAGAGATTTCTTTCCACACAAAACAGCCGTGCAGATAGGCTAGGAAAAACGTGGTCCACCAATAGCAATGTAAATGTAGAAACGCACCTTGTTTCATAGAAATAGCTTACATTTTTTCAACCCAAAAATTTAAACTGCCATCATTTAGTCACGCTCATGTTGTTCAGGACCAATTCTACTTTCCATTTTGAAGAACAAATTCCTTGTGCACTGATCATTGTTGAGTCAAATGAAATGAAATGAATCTAAGTTAGCAAAACCAGTTTAAAAGATGAATTTATTCAGTTTAACTTGATTGTTGAGGATCTCAAGTGAACTGTTTATTGGAGTGGTTGATTATTATCAATAATTTCTATACTAATAGAGTTTAAAATGTAATTTATTCCTGTGATGGCAAAACAAGTGTTTAGGAAACATTTTATTATAATTCTTTTTTTATTGTTATCAATTTAAAGTTGTACCGTTTAATATTTTTATGGAAAATATTATGTGAGATTTATGTGATATGTTTTTTAATCAGAATTATTCGATAAATTCAAAGTAATTCTAAAAGTAAAAAAAAAAAAAAAGTAGAAAAAAGAAAAGAAAAGAAAAAGGTATTTTACTGTAACTCAATCAATTTCATGCATCCTTAGACATACAGGTTTGGAACAACATGAGAGTGAGTAAAATGTTAATTTATTCCTATAAGGCTCTTGTACAATAACAATAACAACTTTCAGTCATGTGTGATAAGAATTTGCCTTTTTTGAAAGACTCTTCAGAATCCAATTTCCTCAAGTGTTTAGCACTACTATCATCTCATCTCTCAAACCTGCTTGATAACTGGTAATTTATATAAAACTGTGCATGAAAAGGAGAGCTGGATTGATTAATTGAAATACATTCAATTGCCCGCTTGGCTGAGGATCGAAATGCAGAATAAAATCAAAATCCTTTCTTTGTTCTGAGATAAACCCCTTATTTAAAAGATTGTGTTAAGTGTTTAGCATCGGAGCGTGCCGTCTTCTACTTTAGCAGGCATCATAGTCTTTCATGATGTTGTTTACTTTCCTGTGAGCTTCCTTCCTCTTTCTCCCCGGGGTTTAGATATATCCTTGAGTCCCAGGATGCAAACTGGCTTAGAGAGCATTAACACCTTTCGTCTTAGTAAACACTGTTTACAATTTTTGCACTTGCACGGGACGATATATGCAGCAATAGATGTACTCATCATTTCAAAGCAAAAAGCGTCCATTTTGAATGATTTAGATCACAGAAATGTAAGAGAATCAGAGGAAACTTCCACAAGCTGCAGTAAAGTGTAGAGCAGCGAGGGACAGTGAGAAGAAGCACATGGGTCACAATCTGAACAACACCAAACATTTATCCCCAAAGTATCCAGTCAAAAGATCCAATAACGATAATGAATGTTTACACTGAGATCTGTCGAAGAAATTCAGTTTGGTTTCCAATTTCCTCTGATTTCATTGTTTTCTTTTAAAACTCCAAAAACCTAAATCTAACACACTATATGGCCAAAATTTGTGGACACCTGGACACCAAACTCACACATTCTTAGAAGAAAAGGTTCTATATGAAACCTTAAAGGGTTCTGTCGGGTTCCCATCATGGGATTATTTTATGGATTTAGTTTTTAAATATAATAAAATGTTATAAATTAAGCAGCTTGTGAACATAATCAATAGAAAATTAAATAATCCATTAAACATGAAAAGTATTGTGGAATCATTTAAGACATTTCTCTCTAATATAGAACCATCTTGTCATAAAGGGTTCTTTAAATTTGAATCAAGAACCTTTTTTTGAGCGCATGTGCTTGCTTGCTTTAATTTCAAGACTTTTAAAAAAAGTTTATCCTCCCAAACACCTTTCACTCTTCTGGAAGGTTTAGCAGTAGATGTTGGAATATGAACGGAGGGATTTACTCCCATTCAAACACAAGTCTGGCTCACAAGCACACTACTTTTGGCCATGTAGTGTATCTCCAATATTATCCTACTCTGACAGTTCTGAAAATAAGTTAGGAATAAAACGAGGTCTCCAATCAGAGAAGACTCAAGATAGGAAATCAGATGTGATAATGTATAATGTGACATATAACTTTATCTATTAAATAAATACACTCTGTCTGCATCTATCAACCTTTTTGGTGTGTTTCAGGTTCCTTCCACTGTCTTCCATCGTTGTCTGAGACCACCGATGCACTAATCTGTTTGTGAAACAGATTCTCCGTCTCTGAGTTCGGCAGGTGAACCTCATTGTTTGTTTATATTTCCACCCTTCATTTATGTTTCAGCTGAGGATCATACCCTGTTTGGCCCATAGCTGTTATCCCTGGGTTTTTTGCAGAGGACATGGATGATTAGCTGAGGACAGAAAGAGCGGAAGCAGAAGAAACGGGAATGGGCAAATTGCTTCTGTTAAGGTCAGACGGCAGACGACTGCTTGATGCTGTGGAAACTGACGCGCGTTGGAGAAGTAGGAATGGACATGGCCCGCGCCACCCGTGCCCGAATGGAGTGCTTATCCTGCCAGCGATGCCACCGTTTACGAACGGCTGAGCGAACCTACAAACAAAAAAAGGACACTTTACTTATAATATTACTGATTGAATGTAGCTCAACTAAGGATTAAAAAAGTTCAGTGCAAGCTAGTAACAAAATGTAGCTATGAGGGGAATAACATTTAAATTTCCATAATTATCAAAATATATAATTTACCTAAAAAAAGCAGTATTTATCAGTCACACACACATGCACGCACACAAACACACACACACAGAGAAGTTATGTGATGAAAACAAAACCATGAAGTGACTTTAAAGCAATTTAAAGACTTTAAAGCATTAAGTGTGTTTGAGTCATCTTTCTGTTCACTTGTCATTCAAAAGAATATTTCCTTGCATTATTCGTCATTATGTGCTCTATATACAGCCATCCATGACAAACTTTTAGTTCTGTCAATCATTTGGCAAACATGGCAACAAAGAAAAGCATGCGTTTTCTGTCAAATTTCTATTTCTATTAACCTGTCACCTGTCATGCTACTGCTCCTCATAACAGCGATAGAATTTGCATTACATTAACCTTGTCAAATATCCTACTGTACTTTAAAATGAAAGGACATAAATCCTGAGATGAGACATAACAAGTGATGTTGTTGTTTAGATCATTCTATTAGTGTACATGCATTAGTGTTCTCATATCTTCATATTTAAATATAATAAATACATCCACATTTGTAATACAAAATGTAATAAGTTGTAACTTGTTTTATCTTTGTCTAAAAAAGGTATGATTGTGACGACACACACACACACACACACACACACACACACACACACACACACACACACACACACACACACACACACACACACACACACACACACACACACACACATATACACACACACACACTTACCTAAATGATATTAGGAACACCTGTTCAATTTTTCATTAATGAAATTATCTAAACAACGAATCACATGGCAGTTGCTTCAATGCATTTAGGGGTGTGGTCCTGGTCAAGAAAATCTCCTGAACTCCAAACTGAATGTCAGAATGGGAAAGTAAGGTGATAAGCAATTTTGAACGTGGCATGGTTGTTGGTGCCAGACGGGCCGGTCTGAGTATTTCACAATCTGCTCAGTTACTGGGATTTTCACACACAACCATTTCTAGGGTTTACAAAGAATGGTGTGAAAAGAGAAAAACATCCAGAATACGGCAGTCCTGTGGGCGAAAATGCCTTGTTGATGCTAGAGGTCAGAGGAGAATGGGCCGACTGAGTCAAGCTGATAGAAGAGCAACTTTGACTGAAATAACCACTCGTTACAGCCGAGGTATGCAGCAAAGCATTTGTGAAGCCACAACAAGCACAACCTTGAGGTGGATGGGCTACAACAGCAGAAGACCCCACCGGGTACCACTCATCTCCACTACAAATAGGAAAAAGAGGCTACAATTTGCACAAGCTCACCAAAATTGGACAGTTGAAGACTGGAAAAATGTCACCTAATCTGATGAGTCTCGATTTCTGTTGAGATATTCATATGGCAAAGTCAGAATTTTGGCGTAAACCGAATGAGAACACGGATCCATCATGCCTTGTTACCACTGTGCAGGCTGGTGGTGGTGGTGTAATGGTGTGGGGGATGTTTTCTTGGCACCTTTTAGCTCCCTTAGTGCCATTTGGGCATCATTTAAATGCCACAGCCTACCTGAGCATTGTTTCTTACCATGTCCATCCCTTTATGACCACCATGAACCCATCCTCTGATGGCTACTTCCAGCAGGATAATGCACCATGTCACAAACCACGAATCATTTCAAATTGGTTTCTTGAACATGACAATGAGTTCACTGTACTAAAATGCCCCCCACAGTCACCAGATCTCAACCCAATAGAGCATATTTGGGATGTGGTGGTGCGGGAGCTTCGTGCCCTGGATGTGCATCCCACAAATCTCCATCAAATGCAAGATGCTATCCTATCAATATGGGCCAACATTTCTAAAGAATGCTTTCAGCACCTTGTTGCCATGTAGAATTAAGGCAGTTCTGAAGGAGAAAGGGGGTCAAACACGGTATTAGTATGGTGTTCCTAATAATCCTTTAGGTGAGAGAGTATATATACACATACACACACGCACACGCACACAAACACAAACACACAAATAAATTTAAAATGAACAAGATTAATATTGACTAATATTCTGCCTTTCCCACGTGTGAGTGAGAAAGAGCGAGCAGGAACAGGTGTGTATGTGCTTACGTGGGCAGACGAGTGGATGTGTGTGACAGGAAAATAGGAAATAAATGTGTAAATTTGCAAATCTGTGTGGGTACATGTGTGAGTGTGTGTCTGAGGAGCATATACGTCAGAGAAAAGAGGTTTTATTTACAGTGGATAGAGAGAAAATTATAAATATGAAAAATGAAGTGGGTGAGTAAGCGAGAAAGAAGGTGGTATAATAAATATATTTATTTAGATGTGCATCAATTCACTCGTTTTCTTTATGTATCAATTACAAATCCTGATGATGCATATGCATCAATCTTGATGCATGTATTTTTATTTAGTGATTTAGGTCAATAAACAACTTAAAATGCTGAGAATCCAATTAAATCACGAGTCGATAGCGATACAAGGCTTTAAAAATATTTTAAAGAGTTTTTTTTTGAAAAGTGTCACATTTCTGAGCCCACATTTAAGCTCTCCTCAGGACGGCCACTATTATTCACATGAGCAGATGACAGCTCTCTATCGAGACAGCAATAGACCTCCAAACTTGCTCAAGCCATTTATAAACTTGCCACGTCATTGCAAGGTAACTAGCATACTGTAAAATGCTTTAATTTCATGGAAACGTCACCGTTATTTTCTAGATAAAATACTGAAGTTCTACGGAAATAGGTCATACCACTGACCACTACCTGGGCATTTATTGCATGGAATGAGCAGATACATAATGTACGTTTCTAAAATGCATAAGCCCAGTTCTGATGAATAAAAAAATAAAATAAATAAATTAATTAACCATTTAAATACAGTTGTGATTTGTGTTCACTTAAAAGGTTCACTATGTAATTTTCCATCTGCTAGAGGGTGCCTATTCAAAACAAAAGGTGTAGCTTGATGACGCCAAGCATCTTGAGCATCAGAATCTTGGTATGTGGTCTTCACCTCGCAGCCAGTGAAAAAGAATCAGGGTAGGAATCGAGCAGAAATCATGTTAATGGATGTGATTATTAACATTATTGTGGTATGAAGCAGAGCAGGATGAGAGTTGTGGGAACTGAGCAAGGCCACTGGAGCAATTGTTTATAAGAGATGAACGCAACACATGCCTCGCGGGCAGCAGAACTTTTATTATGCCACAGTCGCTGGCGCCACTTCTGCTTTTCCTGTCATGATTCTGAGTCATGATCATATGAGATACATGAGTGTGTTGAAAATTATGTTATGACATTCTTTGTGCGTTCGCTCGACGGCTGCTATGATGCACACTGCAGTAAGAGTAAGCTAGAATGAATTGACATGCCACTGGAATGCACTCCTCTTAGCATGGCGTGGCGTGGGTATATCGCTCCCCAAAAGCGTTCTAGAACACAGTGTGAGTTCCCTTCGAAATGGAATGTCTCAGTTTACATATGTAACCTATGTTCCCTGAGAACAAGAAATGAGAAAGAACCTCTTTGTCATGCCTCAGGCCTGCCTACCAAACAGTCCCTTCAAAAGAAAAGGTGAATGTCATGTTAGCAAGTTGCCCTTATATACTTCTGTGTCACACCTTGATGGTTTCATGAGTTATTGTTGATCAATAGGATTGCCATAATTTGATAGTAGTGTTCCCCAAAGAGCCGTCTCCTGAAGCGATCACTGAGCTTCACTGCATCACAGATTTGGCCCTCTGGGCCCCTAAACTAACAAAGAGCTGCTGCCATTAGTTGTTCAATGGTACTGATGGTGGCAATGAAGAACTTGGTGGACATCAAAGAGAAAAACTCTTGGAACCTTTCAGCACATCTGTAGAGCTGATGGTCAGGAAGTTTAAAGAGGCAAGGGCATGGGCGGCAGCTATCAGGAAGTACATCCCGTGTCAATCTAAATCTTTGCCTAAGACCTCTGGGGGACCTGGACCATCACTGTCTGAGGACTGGGAGGGAGGGCCAGAGTAGTTCCTCAGGCTTCTCCTCTGAGCCGAAGAGCACAAAGGAGGTGGGATGTTAGAAGGAAAATACGAGATCTGAGGCAAATAATCAATAAGAAGCAATTTGGTAAATGGAATCGAGGAGAATTAAAACCCCAACAAGATGGTAGCCTTAAGTAACCTTTGGTCTCCTTTCTGGTTCTGCTAGAATACCCTTTAGGACAAAGCATATCTGGCTAGTGCTAACTTAAGTACAGGTTATAGCAGGTCCTAGATGAGTGTGTTAAGAGGGTTGAGCTGCTTCCCCTATGACTCTGGGGTGTTTAAGAAGTATAGCTACCTAGTGGCTCTCTTTTAGAATGGTAGCAGTATCAAAGGCTGTACCTGGCATTTAACAGGCTTGCTTTGATAGGCTCTTTGATAGAGTGGAACCTTCCCCCACTGTCAGAGGTTTTAAAGTAGTGTCCTCCGCTCCCCATTGGAGCCTTTACCAATCCATGTAGAAACTAACAAGTAAAGGTAATTTGCCTAAAAGTATCTTTTTTGTCATTGAACACCTTTGGACCACAAGGAAGGAAGGAAGTTTATAAAGGCCAGGAATTTACTTGTCATGGAACATACAAGCTTTGGTAATGGGTGAGGGAACATTACCACTTACAGACTTTATGAGTTTTAGGACACACCCTGTATGATTGCTGCATCTGACTCTGGCTAAGTAAGTCTGTAGAGTCAATTTATGCTATAACCATTTTGGTCGTGCATAGGCACAGCTAATGAGGCAAGCACTGCTTCAGCATAGCAAAGTGGGTTTTTGTTTCGTCATAGCGTCAATTCAAGACACAGTGTTGAGTTTCCCCCACCTTGTAAGGGAACATCTCAGGGGTAATGTCTCACCCTGTCATTGGCCAATAAAATTACATAATCCACATAATCCATGGTGCAGTGTCTCATTCTCCTTCTCAGTGAACCATGGTTACAATTGTAACCTGAGACGGTTTTCAATTTGCTGTATAGTGCAAATACCATATATGAAGACAGCAGGATTATATTATACATATATGAAGAAGAAATATGTTTAATGGAGCTCATATATTTTACACTGGTCTGAGAGTAGTTCTGTAATTGATCAGATCGGAATTTGGAGTGGCAGGAGTGGTCAAAGGTTAGCAGTAAAGTTCTGCTCCCATACAAAAAAACTAAAAACATCTGAACATCATTAACATTTACTAATCACACCAGTGTGATATATGCCACCAACGAAACCCTGCATCATTTGCATATTAAGAGTAGTTTCATAGCAACCAGGGAGCCTTCTCCCTAGCAACCAAACTTATGGCATTTCCTTAAACTGTGCTGTCAGAATTGGTTAAAATTATTATTGTCTTTTGACTAACTAAAATGGTAAATACAGTTTAAATACAGAGGAGGTAACCAGAAGCAGGTGGTTGAACTAAGCGTATGAGAAATATTAGGACAATACTTCAGAAAGTAATTTGGAGGGAGGGGGGTTTACTGAATCAATGTGTTGTATGAGAAAGACGAGTCTGAACAGTCACTCTCAGATGAGATGGATGTTAGAGTAAACATCTAAACCTCCTATCTTGTCTCCACCTCATTTAATACACATCTTCAAAACCGCTCCAATGTACTATGGATAGTGTACAGAGTGCATGTCTGTTGCTTTCTCCCCAGATGAAGATTTTGATAGTCACCAAAGCCTGTGATGCTGCCTGTACTGGAAATGAATCTAGTAAACACTCCACATGCATGTAATTCAAGTCACTGTGATTGGAGCTAAAGGATTTAATTTTGAGTAGATTTGTGTTTAAATACATATTGTTCAGTGGACCAGTCAACCAGTAAAAATGCTTCTATTTAGCATTTTTATTTTCATTTGATAAAAACTGCTGTTATATTACTTTAAAGAAGAGTAAAACCAGAAATTATATGTAATTAATTCTACTTAATTCTTAATTCTAAGTGACTGTATATATTATTACGAATAATATTACTGTGTTTACCTACAATAATTATGCAACTTAATTATGGTAGATAAAATATTATTCTGCATTCAAGTTGCATTCAAAATATATTTGGCCTGTCGTTTTAGTCTAGTTTATTCTACGTTTTGTGACAGACCCCTACAGAACATGGTGTTCAGATTCCGGTCCGGTACAGAAAAAATCTGCAAGTGTGCTCATTGGCTGCGTGTTCATGTTATGTTCAGTGCAATGTGTGCTGTACGGAATAGTTTTTGTTTGTTTTGTTTCATTTTTGTTAAATTTAAAAGCCTGTTATTCTGCATCAGAGTCCTCGCTCCTTTCATAAATCCAAACCCTGACAGGGTCATTGTTTGAATGGGAATGAAATAGTTGCTGGCAGCCCATGGCACAGTATGAACAGAGTTGCCCATGCCTGTGAGGGTCAAATGTCAGTCTGTACAGTAGACCAGAAGTGAACAGTAAAGCTCTAGTGCTGTATATAATTAACCTTTGTAGTGGGTGTGAAGTGGGGGGTTTCAGAAGATCAAAGAGGTCAAACTAATGCTAAGCGATCAAAAATCCATTTAGAGAAGAAACGTCTGACTTTTTCTCTGAGAGCTTGACTCTCTCTTTTTCTGCATTTCTGTAAAAATGTAAAACCCCTTGGGTCAGTGACTGCTGACACTTACAGCGAGGTTTAAAATGCAGCTTTCAGAGCTTTCGCTGAAATAATCCCTGACATTCTTTTTATTTTATTTTAGCCCACACATTCACAATAGACTAACTTTGCTTTCCCATGAACATAACTGAGCCTCACTTTATATTAGGTGGCCTTAAGTACTATGTACTTACATCAAAAATAAGTTCAATGTACTTATTGTGTTCAAATTGTATTGCAACACACCTTTGCTGATATTGCGGTGGGAAAGGGGTAGAGTTAGGGATGGATGTGGTTTGTGGATAAGTTTAAGGGTAGGGTTGGGTGTAAGGGAAGTGCCAACTGTGTAATTACAAATGTAACTACAGAAATTAATTACAGACATAATTGCATGCAGGTATTTTTAAAAATGTAAGTACAATGTAAAAACATGTATGTACACAATAAGTGCATTGTATCAAATGATTCATTCAAATGTTACTACATAGTAGTTAAGGCCACCTAATATAAGCCGTTTCTCAATATGCGTACTTGTCTGGACTTGTGAAACGTCATCAGTCGCTGCCCAAGTACTGTTCCATTTCAAAGTTCACATCTAGCCAAGCAGGCTACGGTTAAAATCCCTGGATGTGTCCTTGATCCGCCCCTTTTATCGAGGCTGTACTGAAAGGAGACATCCCAGAATGCATCTCGCGCCGATCAGCAAAGCGTCAATAGCGGATCAGAAAATCTGCTTAATTTAAATATACTACTGTTAATGTGTCAAAAAATTTAGTTTTAAGACTTTTTCAGTCAAGAATGTACTTGTTTAATGATTAAATATGTGGTTTATTTATAAAGAGAGCGCATATTTGACAATTTTATCTGCTGTTTTGTGAGATCGATCTGCGGGTTCTCAGGCTCATTAACCCGCCGAGAGCAGCCTTTCCTCGGCTAAACCTTCTGACGTCTGCCACTGGTTCTGATGTGGTTAAACATCAGATATCACAAACATGAGAAAAGAGGCAGGGTTTTGTTTTATATTTCGTTTTGTTCTAAATATGCATGCATAATCAAGATGTGAGTCGCCTGAACCACATTTGTGTGGCTATAATATGTTTAATATGTTTAAGATATGTTATGTATAAAGGAAAAAAAGAGGCAGCTTGTGTTTTATGACATATTTCGTTTTATTGCAGCATAGAATATACGTTTCTCAATACCAAGTACGCGAACGGCTTGCGTCCGTGTAATTTAGACTTGTCAAGTTCGACTTGAGAACGAACTACCGAGGACGGCAGGACACAAGTCAAGTCATCAGGCTGATCTTGTAACAGCAGCGTTCTTCATAGTGTCACTGAAAGTGTAGGCCTATATGCTGTATATTTTAGGCTACAATAAAACGAAATATATGATAAAACACCACTCTTTTCATTTTCATCAAAACAAATATGATATTATAGCCACACAAGTGAAGTGCAGGCAGTGCATTATCTTCACTGCATGTATCTACCAAAAAACAAAATATAAAAAACCCTGCCTATTTTCGTTTAATAATAATAACAACAACAACAACAACAACAACAACAACAACAACAATAATAATAATAATAATAATAATAATATGTGGTTCAGACAAGTGTGCATATGATTTTCACTCTAATAAAATGAAATATGACATAAAACACAGCCTATTCTCTTTTTGTTAAATGTCATCAATGATATAAGAGTATAAGCAAAAGGTATAAGAAACTATACAAGAAATAAAGCGAACAATCCAGTCAAAAAAAAGTTAGTGCTATCTACAACGGTTAAGTTAAATATCCTAAAAAATAAAATAAAAAACTTCACTCTGCCATCAGCCAAAACGATCTGTCAGGGAATAAATTATAGATTAATGAGACCAAAGATCACTCGTTAAATCTACACAAGAAAAATTATATTTCATGTTTAACCACCAAAGACATCAGAGCCAGCAGCAAACGTCAGAAGGTCTAGCAGAGAAAAGGCTGCTCTCAGCGGGTTAACGAGCGCTGATCACCCGCTGGACCGACTGGATCTCACAACTCCGAAAACACCAGATCAAATTGCCAAATAGGCGCTCTCTTTATAAATAAACCACATATTTGAGCTTTAAACAACGTCCTCTGGAGTTCGTTCTCCCGAGTTGAACTTGGCAAGTTTGAACTACCAAGGACACAAGTCACAGTTTGCGTACTTGGTATTGAGAAACGGCCATAAAGGCGGTATATGTTGATTTTATAGCTGTTTTTTTTCTATATTACATCGATCTATATCTATATATTAAATTGTAAACAATTTTCATATATAATATTAGTAGGCTATATAACAGGGCCAAACCTGCTCCTGGTGAGTCACTATCCTGCACAGTTTGTTATTTCAAACTTGCCTCAACACACCTGTCTAGAAGTTTCTAATATGACCAGTAATATCTTGATTAGCTATAGTTCAGGTTTGTTTAACCCTTTGAGCGGTACGGTCCCACATATGGGATTTATAATAATACATTGACGTCACATACCTGCCAGATTCAAACTGGTATGTGCTTTTCTGCTTTGGCACAGCCCTTGTCATATATCACAACTATGCAGTGTTTTCAACCACATGTTAATTTTAGGTCTACAACCTTTAAATACACATAAGTACTAGTAAGACAATACATATACAGTTTGTTAAACTTCCGCTAGGTTTAATTGGGGTTTAATTGGGGTTGGAGCTGAACTCTGTAGGACAGTGGAACTCAGGAGCAGGATTGGACACCTCTTATGCTCTATTAAAACCTTCTTTCTGAAGTAGTATTAGATGTGGAACTGGTCAAGGCCAAGTTATGCTTGAACTTCACTTATTCTGAAGTGTATTCGTATACTTTATGTTCTGATACTAAAGCCTGAACATGTGAATAAACATCCATTTTCATTGCATGCAAAAAAAAAAAGAAAAACAACAACAACACAATATCCTATCCTTTTAAATAGTTTTAACCTCAGTAAACTGTAATGCAACACATAGAGAAGAAAGTGAAAAAAATGACCATGTGACTGAAAGAAAGCGCTTTCTTGCACTTCCAGGAGAGATCATTTTGACTTTCAGATACTTGCGGCAAGTGTTTGTTATTGTAGCTGTAATTTAGTACCACAGGCCTTTGAATTCAGAACCTGTTTGCATAGCCTCATTGGAACCAAAGGCACTTTCTGAAGGTGCATTACGCCAATGAAGGTATTTTTTTTGGACGTCTTGTATCTGACATTGCGGTTTCCCTTTCATATGTACCGGGAACAGATCAATGTTATCACTTTGACTTTAAGCAACACTGTACGCTCTGCTTTGCTTGTGTATTCTGATATCTATCTGTGACTCAGGGTGACCTCAGATCAAGCCCATACTTATCTGCTTTCTTTGAACTTGTTCATTGGCTAAAATGACAAAATGACAAAAAACCCAGACGGATCAGATCCTGGATCCTTTACAGCACCTGTAAGCATATTTACTTAGGAGGATAACATGATGCGCAAGATGTGCTTACATTTGAAGACTGGGCACAACACTTAAGAGGGACATTCTGGCTGGAAATTCCCAAAGGTTTACTGTCCTTTTCAAAGGGCATGTAATACAAGCCAGATTTAGTTCCCGCAGGAATTAATATTTTATGGGGGGAGTCGGTTTTTATATTTATTGACTGCAAAAAGGGTGGTTTTGGGTTAACAGAAAGTTGTCTCAATGTGATTATTTTTTGACCAGGTGTCATTGAGCAGCCCTGACTGAGCAAATCTGAATAACCCAAATTATAATGTAGCACTTCAAACAGACACAAAACTGTTGTAGAACTACGATTCAAAAGCAGAGGGCATATTTTAGAGGGTGGAAAAAGGAGAAGATCAGGAAAACAGCTTTCTTACCTCACTGTTCAAAAAGCAGTAGAACACTGACACAAAGAAGCCCTGTAAAGAGAACAAGACATTGAAAAAATACGAAATATTTTTCACATCTTTAAGGTAAGTTAAATATAGAATATTCAATATGAAAATGGAACAAATAAGAATAATCATTAGCTGTCTATCTTAAATGAATACATTCTAAAATACATTTTAAATATGTTAAATAATCTTAAAAATGTTGACAGGGTTACATTAACAAAACATGAGTTTGAGAGCAAAAAATAAAATAAAACATCTTTCTACATAACCTTTAAGAGGGAAATTGAAAATGTATATAAATAAATAAATAAATAAATAAATAAATAAATAAATAAATAAATAAATAAATAAATAAATAAATATTACAATTTTTTTTAAAAGGATCCTGCCATTAAACTGTTCAGCATGTTTGTCTAATGTACCCTAACATTCAATTTTCCCCACGGATGATTTGTCATTTCCAAGAGGAGTTGGACAGATGTGGGGCCAGATGAATCCGTGGAAAACATGGCTTCAACATTCACGAGAGACCCCTGGGTCACACCAGGAAGCAAATGGTGCAAAACAGGGGATAGAGTTGACCTTGTGTGCTTTGGGTTACACGGTCAACTGTGAGAAATCACCACAAGTAAAATGGAATGAGGATTTCCGAACACGTGGGTGAGACTTCATAGAACACTTAACAAATGCTTTTTGCAAAAACAACATGTGTTTAGTGATTAGTAGCAGCTATATACTAATGAGCTGTAACCACTTCAGCATGTGATGTATTAGCACAAAAAGTCTCGGGTTATGATGATAACCCTTGTTCCCTGAGCGGGAACGAGACACTGCGTCGTCGAGTGACGACACTCTGGGAATGCACCCAGCGTTACGAGACTGAAGCATGAATGAAATCTTTCCAAAAGGGCCTCAGCCAGCCCTTTGAGCACCACTGCCAGGTCTCAGGTTGAGACTCTGGAATGAGCATTAGGCCTCATCCTCCAAGCACACGGTGGATCTGTACCATCAGATGGCGCCTCCCCAGCAGTACATCACCTATAGATAAGTGGAAAGCCCCAATGGCAGTCACGTACACCTTAAGGTTGAATGGGGTAAGCCCGATGGAGAAGCAATCTTGAAGGCACTCCAGCACTGAAGCGTTCGGGCAGTAACTGGGTCCACCTCACGCTCTCTACACCAAGTCTTCTGGTGGAAGGTGCCCTAGAGCTGAGAAGGTCTCCGCGACACCTGCTGACAAGCCCTCTCCTAGGTACTGGGCCCCCTCAGGGGCCAGACCAGGAGGTTCCACAGCTCTGGCCAGGGGATGAAATATGTGCCCCCCGCCTGAGACAGCAGAGCCCGCCTCAGAGGGACCTGCCATGGAAGGCCATTTAGCCGGTCGATGATGTCGGAGAACCACACTCAGGTCGGCCACCGGGGTACTACTAGGAGAAGGCTGAGCCCTCCCGGCGGACCCGCTCCAGAACTCCGGGAGCAGAGCAGTCGGGGGAATGCATACAGACGCCGCCTCAGCCACGTCTGCCCACTCCCTGGGCCTCAGCCCCTGCCTCGACAGGATGTCTGCTCCCTGGTTTTGGTCCCTGGGGATGTACATCGCCCTGAGGGATGACAGTTTCCCCTGGGACCACAGGAGGACCTAGTGTGTCAGTCTGCATAGAGGGTGTGACTTCGATTTATTATTTTATTAATGAGCATTATTCAAATGACTCAATTGGATAGTCCTTCAACCAATCAGTCCACAAGAGGGGTGATCGACTGGCAACGACCCATTGCTTCTCTATCCGTCATCATGTTAAACCTGCCAATAGCATGCCAGGTGGATAAGCCAGTCTGTGATTGGTTCCCACAAAAGTTTAACAGAAGCAGTATAAATTAATGTAAAGGTTTCCAGATTGAGTTGCAGAGAGAAATCAAATCACCGGCAGATCAGGCTGAGTTTACACAGTCTACAGATTTAGATCTGTTTTATCACAATTAATAAGGGCCAAAACTGTACTTGCTTACCTGAAAGGACTCAAGGAAAGAGTTGAAGTATATAAAGACAATCTGTGAGATCTCATCCTCCCCAGGGTTGACGAAGAACAGCATGTATGTGATGCCCAGAAGGGGCAGAAGAACCAGTGTGGCCTTTACTGCTTTCCTGTGAGACACAGAGATATAGAGATGATAATACGGAAACCAGACTCATAAATTAAAAAGTCATGTCTTCAGATATTCAATATTAAATACTAAACTACCGTAATTCCTCAAATAAAGACTGGGGCCTTTATTTACCTGAACTGTTGATCGGAACCGGCTTTTATTTGAAGTAGGCTTTTAGTAGGGGCAGGCCTGTATTTCTAATTCCATCTGTTTGAAATAGAATTGCTTTATGTAAACCGTTTTCAATTTAAAGTGATCGTTCCAGTGGACAAATATCATTGATTTTTTAAAGAAACTTTTGCAGAAATATCACCATACAACAAAATAATATGCATTTTGTAACATCCGAAGATGAACGAGTTCTCAGGGAATCTAGCCGAGCATGACGTCTCATCACACCGGCCCCCAGGTTGCACATACAAATGAGGTGCTTATATTTACTGAACGAGTCTACAAAAGCAAAAATAAGCCATTTTAAATAAAGATCCAGGTTTAAGCAAATAAATAAATAAATCACGACATTAAAGTTTAGTGAAATTAGGAAATATTTAAGAGATTGTTAGTTTAGTGCATATTTTGTTCTCATGTCACAAGTAATAATATCAAGCCAAGGTTTACTGAGTTTAACACGATTCTTTTGTGGTGTGGTTTTTGGTGAAATGTACTAAAATAAATATCATCACCTGTGCACGTTAGCCCACTTCTTCTCGACGCGTTGGTTTATAGAACAATTACTCCAAATCGGCCTCTGTCGTTTCAAAGAATAGCACAATGGCAAGCGCGTCAAGTATAAATGCCTCGTCCGTTTGGGGAGGAGCGCGCGCAGTCAGCGGAGGCTCGTGCAGCGGAGACAGGCGAAAGTATAAATAAGGCTTGGGACGCGGCGCTGCGCGGATCTGAGCTTCGAGGCTTGGGTGCGACCCCCTTAAGACATAAAAGAAACGAGAGGCTAATATTAGGTGCGTCTTAATCAGCTCCCTAGTTCAGTAGTCAGGGCACTGATCAGGACATACTGGTAAGTCAATGGACTGACTCCCTGATCAGTGCCCTGACTACTGACGGAGCAGATTGAGGTGCACGCATTGTGAAGATTGATATCTGTAGCCTGCCTGACACGGCATTTTCACAGACGTGAAATCTTGAGAAACATTGATCTTCATCTCTCATAGACTACAGTAGTCTATTTAAAATGGCACATGCAGCCGTTATATTCTCAATTTAATTTACAAAGCAATCCCTGTAAAGTTTTTAGGTTAACTATAGAAGAGACCAGGATTAGCGTGTGTCGCACTGGCATGACTTGCATCAGGTCGCATCGTGTGGCATCAGGATGGTTTCGCATTAAATTAACGGCATTTAGGAGATTATCCACTCATTCTCCCCCGGCCTTTATTTGAGACCGGCCTTTATTTGTTTGTCCTGACCACGCCCCCGGCCACTATCAGAGGCCCGGCATTTAATTGACTACAGGCTTTTATTTGAGGAAATACTGTATGTATATATATATATATATATATATATATATATATATATATATATATATATATATATATATATATATATATAGTAGAGATCAAAATTAGAGAACAACATACAATTTCCTAAATTTCAAGGTCAGAAGGGCAGTTTTTTTAAACATATTTCACAAGTTAAATATATTCTGAAGGATAGTATATACAATTTAAATAGGACAATTGAAAAATAACGCTGGTCAAAATTAGAGAACACTTTCAGATACCTTCAAGCTTTGGTTGTTAATCTGGCACTTGGTGCTAATTTCCATAATAATCATGGCAAACCCTATTTAACTTGAAGCAAACTTTCCAAATTTCACTGACTTTGCAAGATGTCAAGCCACTCTAAGCTGACTGAAACCCTACGCCACCAGGGTGTCCAGATGAAGGCCAAAAGGATGATCCTTTCAGCTATTGCAAAAGAAGTTTGTCATTCCAAATCTGTAATTTCTAGAATATTGAAGCTTTACAAAGACACTAATTCATTCAAGTACCCCAAAAGGTACGCAAGAACAATGCACGAGAGGACAGGACAATGCGGAGACTTTCAATGTGGAATCGGTTCAACACTGCAGCTGGAATTACTCGCCAGTTCAGAGCTGAACACAGTAAGGATCTGTTTCGCCATACAGTGTCTTGTCATTTAAGAGAATTCAGACTGAAAGCTCACTCTGCAGTGACCAAGCCTCTCATCAGCAGAAAGAATCAAAAGGCTAGACTAACCTTTGCTGAGGAGCATGTTGTGTGAACAGAGGAGAACTGGTCCAAAGTTTATTTTAGTGATGAATGCAAGTTTTAATGTATTTGTGTCTGATGGTAAACATTATGTTCAGCATTAAACTGGGGAAAAAAATTAACCCAAAGTGTCCAAAGAAGTCACTGAAAGATGGAGGAGGAAGTGGCATGGTTTTGGGGATGTTTCTGCAGCAGGAGTTGGCCTATTATACAGCTACATGGCAGAACCTCAGAACCTGTTTATCAGAACCTCGGCAACATGTGGTTTCTTCACTGCGAGCATCTTCCAATCAGCTCGATTTTTTTTTCCCAAAACAATGTCCCTGATCACAATTTAGTTGTAATATTTTTTTTGTGCTGCATTGGTTATTGTTCTCTAATTTTGATCAGGGTGTTTTCGACAAAATAAAAGTTTTTGTTTAAGTACCTTGGTATTTTGTAAAACATGCAAGCAGAACAATGGTATACTAATCTTCCTTTCAACTTTAAGCAATGAATATCAAAAATAGTTCTGAAAAAAATCGACTGTTTCTAAATTGTTCTCTAATTTTGACTGCTTCACAATAATGAGACAAGACGTCTCGGTTACGTATGTAACCCTCGTTCCCTGAAGGAGGGAACGGAGACGTACGTCAGAACTGAACCGACGAATGGGATCTTACTTTAGAGACCAATCCTACTTCGAGCATCTAACAACGAGCCAATGAAATTTGGCATGCGATCACGCATTCCACGCTCCGCCCCGCAGCGCGGGTATAAATAGGAAGTGGAATGGTAGATCAGCGCTTTTCCTACTGAGGAGCCGAAGGTGACCGGACTCCCAGCGGAAGCACAGCATCTGGCGACGGGACGTACGTCTCCGTTCCCTCCTTCAGGGAACGAGGGTTACATACGTAACCGAGACGTTCCCTTTCAGTCGGTCACGTTCGACGTACGTCAGAACTGAACCGACGAATGGGATCCCTATGGAAAACGCCAGCGCCCTGGCCCTTCCAGCGTCCTGCTTGAGCGCACTGCACCGTCTAGTATGGTACGGAAGTCAGGGCTCCAAGCAGGGAGTACAGTCACTGCTGTTTCTGCAAGACCCACTCAGAATGACTATTGGATAACGCTGGGAAAGCGTGCCTACCTCGTACTTGAGAGAGAGGGTACGCTGCGGGGCCACGTCCTTCAGGGAAGGAGAGGTGGCAGAATACACATAAGGACTAACCTGGCAGGGTAGTGCAACATATGGCAGTCTCTGGGGTGGTTCCAGCCTGACTGAAGGGGGGAAAGAACACGCCCAGAGACGACAGAGCGGGCTCTGTCGAGGGAAAGACACGGGGCTAGCCTGAAGGGTAGCTGGTACCGTGGAAGAATACACATATGGGGTTGCCGTGAGGGAACCGCTACATATGGAACCCAGCCTACAGCCACGTTTCACAAGCATACGGGTGCAGGCCTGGCGTCAGACGGTCCGCAACGTCTGACACCGGAGGGGTGACGGAGGAGCTCGACAGGGTTAGCCGGTTTCCCGGGGAACACAACTGGAGACAATAGACGCACGTATCCGGCCCAGAGGGCGGGAGTGGCGTTTCGCAAGCCGACACTTAGAACGGGCACTTAGCGCTCCTGGCCCCTGGGGGCGAGGATGCGGGAAGATACCGGCTCTACACGTAAACTATAGAATCTAGCAAACGTGTTAGGTGTCGCCCAGCCCGCAGCTCTACATATGTCTGTCAGCGAGGCGCCTTGAGCCAGCGCCCAGGAAGAAGCAACACTCCGAGTGGAGTGAGCTCTTACACCGAACGGGCAAGGCACGTCTTGGGACTGGTAGGCCAAGACTATAGCATCCACTATCCAGTGGGCTAACCTCTGCTTGGAGACAGCCTTTCCCTTCTGCTGGCCTCCGTAACAGACGAAGAGTTGCTCTGAGGTCCGAAGGCTTTGGGTCCGGTCAACGTAAGCGCGAAGAGCGCGGACCGGACACAGCAAAGCCAGGGCTGGGTCTGCCTCCTCCGAAGGCAGCGCTTGCAGGTTCACCACCTGATCCCGGAAGGGAGTGGTAGGAACCTTGGGCACATATCCGGGCCGGGGTCTCAGGACGACGTGAGAGTTACCTGGCCCGAACTCTAGGCACGATTCGTTGACCGAAAGTGCATGCAGGTCCCCTACCCTCTTGATCGAGGCCAATGCCGTCAGGAGCACTGTCTTCATTGACAAGATTTTCAACTCACAAGACGCCAAGGGCTCGAAGGGAGGGCTCTGAAGTGCTCGGAGCACTAGAGCTAAGTCCCAAGAGGGTATCGAGGATGGACGAGGAGGATTTAGTCTCCTCGCACCTCTGAGGAACCTGACGATTAGGTCGTGCTTCCCCACGGACTTACCTTCTACTACATCATGGTACGCTGCTATTGCTGCAGCATATACCTTGAGGGTGGAGGGAGACAGCCTTCTCTCCAACCCATCTTGCAGGAAGGAAAGCACGACACTGATCGAACACCTTCGGGGGTCTTCCCGGCGGGAAGCGCACCACTCAACGAACAGGTTCCACTTCAGAGCATAGAGGCGCCTCGTAGAGGGGGCTCTAGCTGAAGCGATGGTATCTACGACAGCTTGTGGTAGTCCATCTAGAACCTCCGCGTCCCGTCCAGGGACCAGACATGAAGATTCCAGAGGTCTGGACGCGGGTGCCATAGCGTGCCCCGTCCCTGAGAAAGAAGGTCCTTCCTCAGGGGAATCGGCCAAGGAGGGGCTGTCGCGAGGAGTGTGAGTTCTGGGAACCAGGTCCGGTTGGGCCAATACGGCGCAACTAACAAGACCTGCTCCTCGTCCTCCCTGACCTTGCACAGAGTCTGTGCAAGAAGGCTCACTGGGGGAAACGCATACTTGCGTAGGTCCCGGGGCCAGCTGTGCGCCAGTGCATCTGTGCCGAGGGTACCCCCGGTCAGGGAATAGTACCACTGGCAATGGGTCGAGTCCGGAGAGGCAAACAGGTCGACCTGTGCGGCTCCGAACTGGTCCCATATCAGCTGGACCGCCTGGGGGTGGAGTCGCCACTCTCCCGGAGGTGTCGGCTGACGAGAGAGCTCGTCGGCTGTCTGGTTCAGCACACCAGGGACATGAATGGCCCGAAGCGACCTCAGCTGCTTCTGACTCCACAGGAGGAGGTGGCGGGCGAGTTGGAGCAGACGACGGGAGCGTAGACCACCCTGACGGTTGATGTACGCAACGGCCGTGGTGCTGTCCGTACGGACCAGTACATGCTTGCCACGCAGCGGCCCCTTGAGGCGGCGGAGTGCCAGATGTACTGCCAGTAACTCGAGGCAATTGATATGCCAATGCAATTGCGGCCCCGTCCACAGACCAGCAACTGCATGCCCGTTGTACGTGGCCCCCCAGCCTGTGGTGGAGGCATCCGTGAATAGCACAGCATGCCTGGACACTTGTTCTAGGGGCACCCCGGCCCGGAGAAACGAAGTGCTGGACCACGGGCTGAAGGTTTGGCGGCAGTAAGGAGTCACTGGGACCCGGTACTGACCGCTCTGCCACGCCCACCTCGGGACTCGGCCATTGAGCCAGCGTTGAAGCGGTCTCATATGAAGCAATCCGAGCGGCGTGACCGCGGCTGCAGATGCCATATGCCCCAGGAGCCTCTGAAAGAATTTCAGTGGGACCGCTGTCCTGCTCTTGAACATATTCAAGCAGTTCAACACCGACTGGACTCGCTCCTCGGTGAGGCGCGCCGTCCGGTTGACCGAGTCCAGCTCCATACCGAGATAAGAGATCCTCTGTGTGGGACAGAGTTTGCTCTTCTCTCGGTTGACCCGAAGGCCCAACTGGCTGAGGTGACTGAGCACCAGGTCCCTGTGTTCGCACAACTGGTCCTTCGACTGGGCTAGGATCAGCCAATCGTCGAGGTAGTTGAGAATCCGAACGCCGCGTTCTCTGAGTGGAACAATGGCTGCCTCCGCGACCTTCGTAAAGACGCGGGGCGACAGGGACAGCCCGAAGGGCAGGACCTTGTACTGATATGCTTTCCCCTCGAACGCAAAGCGTAGGAACGGTCTGTGTCGAGGGAGAATAGACACATGGAAGTACGCGTCCTTCAGGTCGATCGCTGCAAACCAATCCTGGGGACGGATGCATTGGAAAATGCGTTTCTGCGTCAACATCCTGAACGGGAGCTTGTGCAGGGCCCGATTCAGAACTCGCAGGTCCAGGATTGGCCGTAACCCACCCCCTTTCTTGGGCACAATGAAGTAGGGGCTGTAAAACCCCGTCTTCATATCGGCTGGAGGAACCGGCTCGATCGCGTCCTTCGCCAGTAGGACCTCGATCTCTGACCGCAAGATTTGAGCATCGCTGCTTCGCACGGAGGTGAAGAGGATGCCCTTGTACTTGGGTGGCCGGCGTGCGAACTGAATCGCGTAGCCGAGTCTGATGGTACGGATGAGCCAGCGAGACGGCCCGGGGAGACCTAGCCAGGCCCCCAGAGACCGTACAAGCGGGACCAACGGCACCACAGACGTGCCCGGGGTGGGGCAGCGAAGCGGAGTACTCTGGCCCGACTCGGGAGGCCCGGAGGCGGCCCGTAGTGTTGCCTGAGCACTCCTGGTTTGGACAGAGAGTGGGTGAGAAGGCCCGGGGGCGTCCTCGGAGCCCACTCTGCTGTCCACTGCCCGGAGGCAGGGAAGTGAAGCACTCAGCCCCGACCCGGAAGGCCCGTGGGCGGCCCGGAGTGTTGACTGAGTGCTCACAAGAGAGGCAGTGTGTGGGTGAGAAGGCCCGGGGGCGTCCTCGAGGCCCACACAGCTGCCCCCTGGCGACGGGAGGGTAGGAAAGGAGTGACAAGGCCCGTGGGCGTCGCACACTGCCAACCTGACCCTCTTGGGGCCCAGAGAGAGAGGAAATTGCTCTTTTGGTGAAAATGTGGGTACCGCTGGACTCCGGAGAGCCAGCGGCAGAGATGTTGTGACCAGTGTTGCCCCCCCGGTCCTCCTCCGGGGGGGGTGGGAGGGATGCGGACATCATCTCCCTCAGAGCAGCTCCTCTTCTCCCTGGGCTGCCCGTCTCAGGGCCGCTTCCCCTTACGCTTGCCGGCAGGTTTGGCGGGCCCTTGGACGGGTTGGGCGGCCCCCCTTGCGTCCGGCGCCCTGCTTCGCGGGTGGAGGCTGCTGCTTGGGCTTGGCAGGGGCGGAGGCGGACGCTGGAGGACGCCCTCGGCGACGAGCAGACTGGGGGGCTGCCCCGGGCGGCTGGGTGGAGGCAGCAGCGGGCCGCCGGGGCAGGATGTTTTTGATGGCCTCCGTCTGCTTCTTGGCCACCGAGAACTGCTGGGCAAAGTCCTCGATGGCGTCGCCGAAGAGGCCGGCCTGACAGACAGGGGCGTTTAGAAACCGAACCTTGTCCGAATCCCGCATGTCTGTCAGGTTCAGCCACAGGTGGCGTTCCTGGACCACCAAGGTGGACATCGCCCGACCCAGGGAGCGGGCCATGACTTTCGTCGCCCGGAGGGCGAGGTCCGTCGCGGCTCGCAGTTCCTGCATAACTGCCTGGTCGGAACCACCCTCGTGCAGTTCCATGAGCGCTTTGGCCTGGTGGACCTGCAGGAGCGCCATGGCATGCAAAGCTGATGCAGCTTCTCCGCAGGCTGCGTAAGCCTTGCCCGTCAAGCCGGACGAGAACTTACACGCCCGGGAGGGGAGACGCGGGGCGTGCCTCCAGTCCGCAGCGGTCTTAGGACACAGGTGCATCGCAACCGACCGCTCGACTGGAGGGATCCCCTCGTAGCCCTTAGCTGCACCACCATCGAGAGTGGTGAGGATGGAGGAGTCAGTCGATCGCTGGCGTACGCTGTACGGCGCTACCCAGGACTTCGTGAGCTCCTGATGCACTTCCGGGAAGAAAGGCACCGGGGCGGGACGCTGAGAACCAGCGCGACCCGTCCCGAGAAACCAATCATCCAGCCGCGAAGGTTCGGGACGTGGTGGAGGGTTCCACTCAAGCCCGACACTTGCGGCGGCCCGGGCAAGCATAGCCGTAAGTTCCGGGTCAGACTCGGGCAACGCTGTCACACCCGAAGGGGGCAACGCAGCCGAGTCTTCATCCTCGGAACCCATTAGCTCATCCCCCGATGCAGCGACCGACATCTGGTCCTCCGCCGGAGCCCCAAAAGAGACGACTGGCGCTCCACGTGGGAGGTCAGCGCGCCCTTCCGGAAGCTCCACCGGTACAGTGGAGGGGGGAGGGGCCCGAGGAGCCGTGAAACCCGTCAGGTTTACCCTGACCGACACCCTCAGGTCCCCACCAAGGTCATCAGCCAAAGTAGTAGCCCTCTGCTTTGCAGCTGGAGGACCACTAGATCGGGGGATGGACGATGGCGTTCCACCTCTTCTGAGGTATTGGAGACGGGACCGCAACACTGCAATGGACATATTCCCGCAATGGGAACATGTCTCATCCACGAACGCAGCCTCAGCGTGCTGTGCGCCCAGACACGAGAGACAACGAACGTGTCCGTCAAGCGGAGACAGAAATCGACCGCACCCAGAAACACACGGTTTGAATGACATCTTGAAAAAGACGCAGGGTCAAACCGTGTTGCTCTTTTGTGAATGGAAGTTGCTCTTTTAGTGCTGAAGCACTCAGGGAGATGACCGCGGCTCCACGCAGTTCGATAGTGCAAGCCTGCGTGAGCTCTCAGTGATATGTGTGTAGCGCCCAGCGAACCAACTGTAATGTAGTGTAATGTAAGGAAACGCTCAGCGAACCAACAGCTCTTTGTACACTCAGTCACTGATGTGGACGGTCTCTCGCTGACGCGCCGTATCACCCGCACTGGCAAACTCTCGTTCACAAGGATTTTGACTCGTAGTCAGAAAGCTCTTCGTAGAAACAGCAAATGAAACTGTTCGGCTCCGAAGTAGAAAGCGCTGATCTACCATTCCACTTCCTATTTATACCCGCGCTGCGGGGCGGAGCGTGGAATGCGTGATCGCATGCCAAATTTCATTGGCTCGTTGTTAGATGCTCGAAGTAGGATTGGTCTCTAAAGTAAGATCCCATTCGTCGGTTCAGTTCTGACGTACGTCGAACGTGACCGACTGAAAGGGAACAAGATTTTTACATAGTATTTTTAAGAAATCCTCTATGAAATACATGACTAGATTTTTTTTGCAGGTGCAATTGAAATGTGTTAACTTAATAATCTTATAATGAATGTCATTTCAGTTATATTTTCTGAGAATGAATGAGCATATGCATATGGTGAATGTGAGGCAAAAATGTAAAGCGCTTTGGATAATATGCATATATTGCATATGCAGTAAACGACAACAATACTTATGCACTGTAAAATGTTTTGCCCAGACTCAACTGACTGGCTTCTTTCTTTTTTGATTGTCAAGTCAAGTCCCCTTTACTTATATAGTGGTTTTTACAATGCTGATTGTTTCAAAGCAGCTTCACAGTGTTAACAGGAAAATAATGGAACAGAATCTGATTTGGCTGTACAGCCGCTCTAGAGAAAATGCCGAGCAAGCCAAGCCAAAGGCGACTGTTTGACTGCGTTAATGTCTTTAAATGCTTTTAAAACCAAGCTTAAAACAATAGAGACTGCATCAATTGTTTGTGATGGTTTCTCATAAGCGGTTGTATGTACGTTTTAACTATTTTTAATTGTATAACTTTGCTGCCTCTTGGCCAGGACTCCCTGGAAAAAGAGGTTCCTAATCTCAATGGGACTCTCCTGGTTAAATAAAAGTTAAATAAATAAATAAATAAATCTTTCGTAGTGTGACAAGTTATGCTGCTTAGCAGACTACTAATATATAATGATAGAAGAATTAATATCCATGTCATATTTCACCTCCAAA
>NC_090173.1:23668145-23705645 GCF_024679245.1 Pseudorasbora parva
GTCTCTGGCTGTGCTGAATAGTCTGTCTTACCTGTACTGAATGGTCTCTGAGGTAGTGGAGGCCCTCAGCTTAGTCATCAGGATCCTCACAATGTTGAAGAGAAAAATGAAGTTAATCTAGAGATGGAAAGAGAGAGAGAGAGAGAGAGAGAGAGAGAGAGAGAGAGAGAGAGAGAGAGAGAGAGAGAGAGAGAGAGAGAGAGAGAGAGAGAGAGAGAGAGAGAGAGAGAGAGAGAGAGAGAGAGAGAGAGAGAGAAAAGGCACTCGATTTTGCACAAATATGAATTATCATCTATATGAAATTACACACATAAATCATGGAAGATATAATAAGGCTTTTGGATGGATGGATATTTATCAAAACTGTGCTGACTTACCAGTAGGACCAGGATCATGGGACCCTGGTAAATATAATCAGTGTAAATGCCGGCCCGCTTCCCAAACCAGCACCTGCACAAAACAGTTAGATCCCTTACTTAATGATGAAGCACCTAAAAGTATTATAAAGTATATATAATATTTTGACCCCATTTCTTCAGACACAGTGTATCTAACATAATTGTGTATCTGTGTAACAATAAAAATGGATTTTGTAGATAATTATTTATTATACTTGCACAATGATTAAAGCAAGTCTCGTAAAGTGATTAAAGAAGATCCACTGTAAAAAATATCTAAAAAGAAGCGTTTCTATATATAGGACGCACGCACACACACACACACACACACACACACACACACACACACACACACACACACACACACACACACACACACACACACACACACACACACACACACACAGACGCACACACACACACACACACACACACACACACACGCACGCACGCACGCACACGCAGCAAGTAAGAGAAGGAAAGTTTATCCCTTGGGAAGATATGCACCAGATTTGTTAATCTTACAGTTTCAGTTGGGTACACGGCATAATCAAGACTGTCTCGGCTGAGTGTGTCAGTTTTACAGGAATGGAGAAACATCTGGCTTTTGGGGATAAGTCTGAATGGCACAATGCTGTTATTTGTGGAGCGCAACCAAAGAGATACACAAACTCATTTTTATTTCAAATGCTTTTCCGGGTCATCTACAGCAGTACTTAAATAGTTACCGCATATGTGTTTTGGGTGATTTTTTTATTTTGTCATGTTTTCAGCAGACTTTCAGACTGACGGCAGAAGGTCTGGACTCTGTCACAGCTTTTATTGGTCAAGGACCGCCCAAGAGGACTTTTGCCTGAATTGTAGCGCAACCACAGTTCGTTTTGTTCCGCGTCATGTTTAGGGGCGTGAAAATGTAAAGTCGATGTCCGTACAATAACAGACATTATGCATCTATAAATTATTCAAGAACTTTGTTCAAGTTTACTGCAACAATGGAGCCACAAACGTCACATACTTTTGAAAATCCACCATTTAGATGATCCTAGTTAGGATGACCATCTTTTGATTAACAAAAACCAGGACACTCTGCCTGGCAATGAGATATTCAAATGATACTGGAAGTTGACTCAAAGATTCCTTATCAAATTTCAATGCATTTAAAGTATGCACCCTCTGTAGGGATGTGAAATTGTTATATTAGGGCCTGGACTCGAAAACAGGACATGTCCCGGGAAAACAGGACCTTTGGTCACCCTAATCCTGGTAAGCCCTCATTGTCACAGTTGTAAGCATGATGGCATTCTTCTTCCATGAGGGAGTTTGGAGTCGTGGCATTTGTTTCCAGGACAGTTTGAGGAAAAAAAAAACTCAACATACACGTCTCACGGACATCCTGTAGAATTCAATCAATCAGATGACGACCTCCAAACTCCTGAAGTGTTTCCAGATATGTGTGCCATATTCATCAGACGTTCAGCCTACAGTCTGTGGGCGTGACGTCTGAGGTTGAGAGATGAATGAATTCACAAAACGGAACACCCTAGAGTTGAATTTGATGTACAGTCTTTGATATTAACAACATAGTCTGTGTAAATGTGTTAGCTACATTTTATTATTAGCATTTAGCATTGCTTTTTCCTTTTTGTTGCAGAGCTGTGAGACATTTTTGGGTCACAACACCCCAGTAGAGAAGTATGGCTCCACAGTACACTGCAGATGTAAGTGAGAAGGAGAATGAAAGAGAATGGATTGATGGATGGATGGATAAAAGGGCACTTTTTACCTTTAAACTATGTATAGACAAGAAGTAAGATTGCTCAATTTAAACTTCATGCTTGAATTGTTGTTAAATGGATATTCTTGAGTGTTACCCGGTGGATGCTGCACATTGGTGGTGGTTGAGGAGATTCCCCCCCATATATATTTAATGTGCTTTGAGTATCCATAAAAGAGCTAAATACATGTAACAAATTACTACAAACTAATTTCTGGCACAAGCATTAAAGAGTCAATCCATCCATCCATCCATCCATCCATCCATCCATCCATCCATCCATCCATCCATCCATCCATCCATCCATCCATCCATCCATCCATCCATCCATCCATCCATCCATCCATCCATCCATCCATCCATCCATCCATCCAAATACACACCCCTCATTTACTTGTGACAGGACAAATAAATGTAAATAAAAAAAGATAAACTACGCTTTTAACATGCATTATTAAAACTATTAGTTGAACATGTAAAATGAAGAAGACACAGTAAATGTGCTGTCGTTTCATATTTTATCTGCAACAATGGTGAACATACAGTATTTTCATATATTACAATAATACCATATTTCATGCACTTAATCCCAAATGTAAAGCCTGGACAATGTACCCCTCTACTCCTATTTAATATATATATATATATATATATATATATATATATATATATATATATATATATATATATATATATATATATATATATATATATATATATATATATATATATATATATATATATATATATAAACATTAAACATTGTTTCTTGGTAAAGTGGCCCATCTTAAGACTAATGAAAATAATGTGAGTTTGAATAGAATGTCCACCCTAATCCATTCTTTTAAAATAAAGATCGTTTGGTTTTATTATAAAGAGTCTTTTAATTTAGTAGATCTATAAACTGTATACATCATGCCTTGACTATTGAATGCTGGGATGTTTACATTAGTGTCCTCATCAATTTCATGAGTATTAGGCATTAATTAGCATCACTCAGAGCACAAAACGCTTCCCTGGCTTTATTGTGGATCGATTGTTCAATGAGCAAAGCCAAGGTAGGTGAAGGAGATAATTGGAGTTAATCTAACCTTTAATTGCTTTGATTGTAAATGAGTTGAGGGAGTTTGTATGTGTAGAGTAAAATGCATTATACAGAGATAAAAGGAAGAAGAAGAAGAAGAAGAAGAAGAAGAAGAAGAAGAAGAAGAAGAAGAAGAAGAAGAAGAAAATGAAAATGAAAATGAAAATGAAAATGAAAATGAAAATGAAAATGAAAATGAAAATGAAAGACAGCTTCAGCAAACTCACTTTTCATTGTCATAGTACAGCTTGCCAATGGCCCATGCCACGATGATTGGGAATGGAATACCTTCAGAGAAAAACAGAGCAAATTTCCACTCACTTACTTTGAAAATCAAAGACATTGTACAAACAGTATAATTGATACTATTAAGGGACTTTGTGATAAATCCTCGGCAATGACTCATTTGCAATGCATTTTTAATGAGGAAAATCCAAGGCTTATTTATTCGCATAATAATTTGCTCATGGTTCAGAAGAGAACCTGATTAAATTGCGGTCCTCATTAGTGTAATTATCTACTACTGTAAATGTCTCTTTTTCAAGTTATTAATCGACAGTAACTTAATCACTGGTGTATTTCAAAGGCAACATAAAACGGACCTTATTTGCTTTCTTAGTTCATTTAATGCACAATTCTGATGTTGCTGTGTTTGTCTGCTTAACCTTTGATCAAAACTACTGGTTACGCTTTATTTTGATAGTCCACTTTAGACATTCTACTAACTATAAGTAACTTTGCAACTACATGTCAGCTAACTCTCCTTAGAGTATTAGTAGACTGTCAGTAGACTGGTAGGTTATGGTTAGGTGTTAGGGTTCGGGTTCGGGTTAGTAGAATAAATTGAATTGTAGTTGCCAATTTACTTATAGTCAGTAGAATGTCTGTTGGAGAACCGACAAAATAAAGTTTTAGTAAATATTAATCAGACAGTCTACAAATACTCTAATGACAGTTAGTTGACATGTAGTTGCAATGTTACTTATAGTTAGTAGAATGTCTAAAGTGGACTATCAAAATAAAGTGTTACCAAACTACTTTCCTCTTTCAATGATGTCTTAAATCCATCCCTACATATGCTGTGACACTAATTCTTTAGATTATGGAAGTAATATGGGTTGTGTGTTTAGAGTTTTTTGTTCATTTTAAAGTAAACACACATGTTCGGGGTCATTCCATGAACAGGTGAATGATCCAAAAACTCGATCATTTCATGCATTATGGGATACTTACACCAGCCTATACAGATGAACATCCATTTCCTCAGTTTGTCTGTGGAGTATGTCAGTACTATGGCTGTGTGTAGATAGCAGCCCTCTCCAAACATCCAGAAGAAGTTGGTCACATGGAAATAATTATACGCTGCTGTGACGAGCCTGCACCAGATCTGAGAGCGATGAGAGAAAGACAAATTAAGTTAGATGTTTAGAAACTGTCCTAAATTGTGCCCTAAGAGATCACCATGCCACTTCTTATAAACAGTCTCTGTTTTTAACGCTTTTATTTAAAAAGCTTAAGGAAATGAAATCTTATGTGTACATATGTGTGCGTGGAATGTCTACTCTTTATGACTGAAGCTGAGTTCAAACGCCAGACAGGGGATAAAACCTTTCAACTCCAGAAGAAGGGACATTACAAGTGGGTAGACCGAAATGGGGGTCTGAAACGAGGCCCCAGGATAGAACAGATTTAGATAAAAGTACGATGAAAGCCAGCGGGTTATCACTTCTCATGACAGGACTATCGGAAGTATAATTCCTCTTAGGATATATTACAGATGGTCTTATCTGAATATGATGTCTTTAAGGTTTGCAAAAGTAGTGGGATTTGGTGCATTTCAAAAGCAATGGGACTTTTAAATAAAACAAACAAAACACACAGTGCATCTCTAAAGTAATTGTTTATCTGTGTAATAATGTAAAGGGATTTGGAGATAATTATTTATTATTCTTGCACAATGATTCTTGTGGTACAAACACTGAACGCAACAATTAAAGTGCATCTATCACTTATTTACACAGAAACACAATTGAAAACAATGCAGAAGGTTAACTGCAACTCAAATCATAAGGTTTCATATTGTTAGATTATTTTTGTTGTTAGTAAATATTATAGGCAAATGAATCAATCTCTTAATGTGAAATGTATTAGACTGATTTCTGAAGGACAATGTGACACTGAAGACTGGTAGCCTGACAGACCCACATCAAGATGTTTGGTCAGGAAACTCACCATTGACAGCTCAATCCGAGGGGCGGGATAAACGGTTATCTTTCAAATTCCCTCTGCACGCGATGGGATAGCAATCAACCAACCAACCAGAGCAACGTGAAGTGGAGCTCATTGATAGATTAAATTTTCGCCATATCCGGTCAGCAAAACTCCGGACACATCTTCCCTTTTTAAGAATGACTTCAGTGCCCTTTTTTGTTCTTTTCTCAGAGAAAAGCTTAACTTCAAGTCTTTTAGAGTAGCGACCAAAGCCGATTCAAAAGACCGCCGTTCGCCAGTTTCTGTGTTTACTAGTAGCACGCAAGCGCAACTCTTCCGGCATCATGTTAAGCCCCGCCCACCGACTCTATACACTGGGAAACAACGATTTCATCAAAGTCTGTAAGATTTTACATTCTAGTCTGTAAGACTGTACATTTTAATATTAATAGACTAAATATAAAGTTAGATGCCAGATATATTTTTTTAACATGAAACTTGATTTATTTATTTTATTTTTAGAGAGATAGATAAGTCACTGTACCATGAGTCTTAAAACAAAACATCAGACAACCAAACTAAATAATATGTTATTTACTTGAGGTTCTGACAAAATTTTCTATTTAGTGTTATAAATAAGTATAATTATAAATGTCTAAAATGTTATAAATTAGTCTATTCAAAATATATATATAGTCATTTAAATCAGTTTATTATGTAAAACTATCCTGAATGAAGACTTTTCCAGAGTTCCAGAGCTTTTGAACGATTCAAAATCATTTTAACAGTCACAGTGTCGCTGCAGGCTGTTTCTAATGTGTGTGGATTAAAGAAACCCCAATAATGTGATATTTAGCCCCAGGAATGTGAATTTTAGCAGGGGAACTCCGCCAAAACAAACAAACTTTTATTCCCAGAAAACCCCCCGAAACACGACTGGTTTGCTTTGATGAGTCAGCGAAGTTCCAGCTGATGTGGGGAAGAAATGGTGTTCGCTTTATTTCACTGCGGGATTGTCTGTAAAAAATCTCACAATGCTATTTCTTCTATATTGGATCTGACAGGAGGAATGGTGCAACACACTTATGTGAGTAAAACATGTTTTTTTATATGTAATAGTATTGCATTGTTATAGATCGTTTTGCTTATGTGTACGTGTCAGAACAGAACATACCTTTAGCACGCTTGCAAAGCCCAACAGGCTCATTGTAAATCTCATTCACTCCATTCACATTCCTTTCACTCTCATTATAGTTGTTCACTCTCTCTGGACTTAATATTTGAACGGCGTGCGCGTATGTGCATGTGTGTGTGCGCGGTTCACGCAAATATCAAACGACTGTGCGGGCTATGTAATACAAAAATGATAGTTCAATCAATCGCGGGTGGATGAGAAATAAATCATTGTGTTTGTTTGATAAAGACGTACTTGAATCATTCCGGTTGCTGCTTTCAAAACAAACCCTCCCTCATGTGAACTTAACTGACAGGGGAATAGATATGACAGGAGCTGAAGATCATTAAATATGCAAATCTTATCCAATCCTAGTTGTGGGCGGTTACTTCCAAGTCTCCAGTGCGCCACGCCCATCAAAACCCAGCGTTCAAGAAAAAGCCTCAAAATCAGTATAGAAAATAGCATATTACTTATTAGTTATGATGTTTTTGAATGTAAAAAACACACAAAGTCATTAGTTCAGACAACAGTACAACAGTATAAAAAAAATAAAATAAAAAAAAGCCAGTTCATGACACCTTTAATCTAGGTTGCTGCAACATCTGTGTTTATATCCGGATTACAAACATTTTATCCCAGAAATGTGGTTATTATGTTTGTAACAGAAATAGCAATACTGTGTAGTTGAATAACTTAAATGATTAACAAGACTTTACAAGCTTAAATGACTGCTGCTTCCTTTGCTTCAGCGGCAACGTAAATGAAAGTTTAAATATTTCGGTGTGATTGTCATTTTAAAGCTTATCATTGTCATAATGGAATCATTGTCATTTAGGAATAGGCTGGATCGTGCGTGTGTTTGAATAGACATTGATAGACTTTTAATGATTAATCATGCATCCACATATAGCCTATAGCCTATGCATTTTTGTAAGTCATATTTGTACCAAAATTGTATCAAAATTAAAGCCCCCATGCTTCCGAAATCAATGGGTTAGGATGAAATGCATGCAGTTTTGTTTTCAACTGCTAGAGGGCCAAAAGTTGCATAGGGTACTTTAAGCATCACATGAATATATTACATTTAAAATATTAAAACAGTTATTTTAAATTGTAATATTTTTTCACAATATTCTGATCAAATAAGCTGCCTGGTTGAGAACAAAATATAGCAATCTCACTGTCCCCAAGCTTGTCAACGTTTGTATACGGTTTATTTTCATAAACACATATAAATTTAAACAAAAGTGATTAAGAAACCAACAGACAGAATAATTAAAAAAAAACGAAGAAAAAAAAAACCGTGAATGACAGAAATGTTTAACTGACAGTATGATAGTACTACTGCAGCTGGACGAAAAAGTTGAGATGCTTTTGACATTTGCAAGAGACGTTCTAGTACAAAAGGGCTTTGGTGTGTGTAAGGGCCCTGTTTAATCCTTTGTTTTGGCCATATTTCATCCCTGAGCTCTGTCAAATTGTTGTCTCACGAGAAGATAAAAAAATCTGTCACTCTCGGCTCAAGATTGAAGTTTACAGCCGTGAGTTATGACTGATGTGGGAATTCAAGTGTCACTGAAAGATTATAAACTTCCCGACCTGCAGTTACTCAATGAAAGGGGTGACTTCTTTTACAATCTGTAGGAGAAAGCGAAATCTCAGGCTAACACTTATATCAGCCTTATGGGCTTGAGAAACTATTGTAGACTCATTTAGTCGAGGCATTAATCAGTGAGCTAATAGTCCATAGACCATTGCATGTGTTATGTGGTAACGACAGTACTTCAACATGTGAAACAGTGGGAAAATATGAAAAACTCCTTCAATCATAAAGCCTTTTAGCTCTCATAAGTACTTCTGAAGAATTGTATAACCCTCTTCCATAATAGGCCCCCCTGGTGTGACAGGAATTTAGGACCTTGTAGAGATTATAAGCTTCTGTAGGATTCTTATTGCTAATTTTGCAGTTATTTACTGAACAAGGCCTTTCATTAACTGGCACTGCGTAAATTCTCCACAAAGTGACACTTCTTACAATAAATGTGTAATTTTGTGCTATAAAACTCAATGAAAAGCAGTTGGCTCTGACTTCCTAAACCGATGCATCTGGTACATACAACAAAAAATACAATGCAAAGCTCAACCTCGTTAAGCGAAGCGGATCGAATAAGTCAAGATGTTCTTTGTATAAACCACAAGGCAGCTGGGACCACAGGCTTGAACCATAATTGTAGCAATTCAAAAAGAGTGTAATGACATTGCTTATTTATACAATTTTATTCACAGTTACACAGCCTCCAGCACTCCATTCTGTCCAAGAAGGCTAATTTTATTTCATCCAGACAGATCAATGGTTAGCATTTGTCCACACACAATTTCTTATCACTTTTCAACATCTCAGTGGAGCTTTACTTAAATGGAAGCTATGAGAATTAGGCCACCGCTGTCTATATACAGACCTGGAGGAATGTATAATAACCACTTCCGCCTGAAAACACCTTTCAACTTTTTGTCTCCTTTTTAAGTTTCTCTCTAGGGGAGTTCAGAGGTAGAACTAATGTGCTACAGTGCAAAATCTTAGCGTGAAGCGGCAATTAGGTCGTCCCTTGCATAAAATACAGATAAATGGGTAAATTATGCTTTGGCAACAGCAAAAGATAAGTATCAAGGACAAACATGCTGGAATCGAACTCTGATACCATGTGCATCATAGAGTCTGCTGTAGAAAGACTGTAGGAAGATCCCTTTGGGACTGATATTGAAATGGCGATAGATGAATTAATTTCTCGACTCAGATGGGATGATTAAGGAAGCGCAGAAATGTGGAGGGTAATTAATTCTCAGGGACGCATAGTGGATGATCTGTTTGCATTCCCACCCAAAACACTGTCACACAGCAGAACACAATAGTGTCAAAGTTACTTTTCCATATCTGTTATGAGTGCAGAAACGGAGACCCAGGTGACAGCTTTTCAATGCCATTAATAAACTTGTGTTTGTTGACATGTTTGGCAACAGAATGAAGGAGTAACAGTGGGTAGAAGAGAGAGAAATAGTGAGAGCGGACAATGGATTGCACAAAAGATCGGGCGTGCATGCATTGTGAGAAAGAACAACGGATTATGTGTGCACCGGTTGTGTATTTTGAAAGGAAAGGTAATAGGAGAAGGACAGAATATTTGTCTTCGTATGTGTTTACTCACCACGTTGCTCTCATGCACCTCTGGATTCATGGTGAGCTGGACCACAAACCAGGTGGCATTTCGCAGGATAAATGCCGTAATCAGGTTCCAGTGGATGATATTTCGCAGACACCGGATACTCCTGAGAATCGAGGGGAAGGAAAGATGGATAGAAAGAGTTAAGATGTTAGATGAAAATCTCCTCTTATCAAGGCATTTAGTTGTCTTTTTCACAGGGTGTGAATACACTCGCAGCGTGACTTCATGTTGTTGTATTGGTAGATCCATTGTGCCTTCGAGTTTCCTCAGCATGCAGTCCCATCAGAGCCCATTATGTTTATCTTTAAATGGCACACCAACTGTGTGAAGCGATTGCATCTTCAAGTACGCATCGTTTACATTCAGAACTCCTATGATGTATACAAAGGGTGTATAATCCAAAACGGTCAAAAAATGATCTAGACTTTCTGTGTAGCACAAAATACATATTTTGAAAAATGACGCTTGCCAAACAGTTTTGGTGCCCATTGAATTCCATTGTATGGGACAAAAAAACACTAACACATTTCTCAAAATATCTTCTTTTATGTTCCACAGAAGAAAGAAAATCATGCATGTTTGGTAAAAAATGACCAAACTTTCATTTTTTTTTTGGGAGGGCAAATTGTCCCTTTAACAATCACATCTTCACAGCGGAAATGTGTTCTTTTCCCATCGTTACAATTTTGGTGTCAGAGTAATAAAAGCATTGAAAAATGGGTTGGTACTGAAAACCATATTAAACATGGTGCCTAACAGTCCTTCACTGTGTGTTTTATACTGCAGAAAATGCCTCAAGAGAGCATTTCAGCATTTTACAACAGGTTTCCTGCTTCTGAAAGGCTTCATGACGCTGCTATAATAAGCAACACACTAAACTGGCAGTTGGGATAGTGTCAATTTGGAGCGGGTCAAGAAGTTTAGGGCTAACTCGATGCACTTTGAGTGAACTTGGCTTTCAGACTGACTGCCCCGATTTGTGTCATCAAGCGCTGAAAGGTTTTGCCCTAATGGAAATCACAGTCGGAAAGGCTAAAGATTATTTTCTGAACAATATTCCTTGTTTAATGTTCTATGTGTGGCGAAATAGAACGGCAGCAAGATGCATTTCTCTGCAAGCTTCTATTTTTAACAACACATCTGCTTAATAAATGTATCAGCTGTTTTGTTTTTACTTTTGCCTTGCAATAGAACATCTGAAAGAGAGTTTGTTATTGAATGACCTTTATTTGGCTTCAGGAACTTCCCAGATATATTTGACAACAACTGGGGCGTCATACTGCTTTTTTACTTGAGGGGGACTTCTTTGCCAGTTCTGACTGAACTTTGTGCTGTGGCAATATAAAACATGATCAGGATTTCAAAACAAAACAAAACAGCAAAAAAATGTATAAGAAAAAGGACTAGTTAGGAGTATTCCAGATAGCAATACCTTGCTCAAGGTATACTGGTTCCAAAAAAACGTGTCCGTGAGTACGTTTAAACTCAGAGTATGTTCCTGGTTAACACACAAGACATTCTCAACAGAGAAACAAATTCGATGAATCACTTTTTTTTTCTTTTTCGGACGCAAAACTAAGAAAAAGCGCACCTCCTTCTTCTTTTGTTTAATGGCGATTTACATAACCTACTTAGTGCACATCGCCACCTATTTGGTGGTTGTGCAATAATGTTTCACTGAGAATGAGGATTATATTGTTTGTCTGATACTAATTAACTGAGTAAAGTTGCATGTGTGAGATGACAATAAAATAAATAATACATATATTTGAATGAATATGTAAACATTACCTTGTTATAATAGTGCTTTAGGATTAATATAAAGACCTAATATTGTATATTACACAACTGTAACTATATAACAAGTTTAGTTATATTAAAGCAGCACTTGGCAACTTTTGCTCTCGGGGTCCCCCTACAGTTGGGAAAAAATAATGTCCTCAACTACTGTCGTAAGCTCTGTCATCCTACAACAGGGGATGCCATCGCGCATGGATTTGTTGACATGACAGCCCTGATAGCCCTGAACTAGTAATGTGGTCGTTTCATAACCCGTGTACCCCGTATGTCTATTTAATGGTCGCGGGTGCGGGGCGGGCCAAATAACTTCATAAAAGCGGGTTGGTGCAGCACTAACAGTTCCCCTGAACACTGCAGGAGTTCACATGCAGGTGTTCTTCTGGCGTCGCGTGTGAAATGTCTTCATCCCAGGTACAGTCAGTGGCATATGTTTCAGCATGTCATATGAATATAATTTCATGTTTTATTTTTTTTCAAACGCCAAATAATCACGATGCTCACGTTTACAAGCCAGTGTCATTATAGTAGTCTATTGGTTACCGTTTTACAGAATCTATATGATACTTCAGTTCAATGTTTGAGTGGTAGCTCACCGTAACAAGCATGACAGCATCGGTCGGGCACGCCTCCTTCAGCTCACGCCGACGAGCAAACGCTGGTCACATGTTGTTCCTCGTCCTGCCTTTAATCCCATCACTTCTTCGTTCCCTCTTATTGCTTTCCTCCAACAAAACCTTTTCTTTCTTATTTGTCTGTGCTGCTTCGGACATGACTATATTATCCGACGAACAAAGTTGGGCTCGCACATCCGAATTTAAGGAAGTGTGGGTGTTGGTGGAAGTGACGTATATGCCGTAAAGCAGTCGAATTTTGTAGTTCTTTTTTTTCTCGGGTTACTACCCGAAACCCGAAGTTTAAAAGTACGATTAAAAACGATACAGACCCCATCAAGCTATGGCAGACGTGTCGTTCAACCTATTGTAAGCCGATGTATCATCACAAGAGTCTTGAAAATATATTATGAAGGTTAAAAAGTTACCTAGTGTTGCTTTAATATAACTATATTCATTATATAACATGCATCTGAATACCTCTTAAGCAAACTGACTCTGGAATATAACCTGATGTGTTAGTCAAGTTTAGAATGCAAGAAGACTAGGGTTCAAAACCCGACCAAACATTTTCTGAAATGAATTTAAAATCGCTTTTGAACGTGACAGTCAGTGATGATGCATTTTCACGCTTTCACGGTGTGTGTTTTAAATGACCCTCTTGTTCTGCTTCCTTTTTATCTTTTTAAGTTACTGCATAAATAACAGAAGTGCGACTCAAAGGTCAGCTTGCCTGTGATATCAGCTTTAGGCTGGAGCTGGTATTTACAACTGACCAACGACCAACAGTGACCTCCAAATCAAAGCCGTCATCATTATTAGATAAGCAGCAAAACTTCCCAGAACAGAAGAATAAAATAATAACTTACAGAAGCATAGACATGTATAAGTAAACTCTTAGGGCAGTTTCTCACTGCGACAAACGAACACAAAGTGGAACAAAAATCAATAGAAAACCATTAAGAACTGTTTTAATCATGTAACAGCCAAAAATGAGGGGAAAAAAGCGCCACTAGCCGTAAGAAAAATGCAACTTCCATTGAAAAGGATAGACGGGTTGGCGCAGTCATTTTCATAATGATCCCCTTAGACATTTACCAGTAAATATGGAGCACTGGGGTTTATTCCTTTCTCTGGAAATGTTAACCTGTGAAGGGTTAAGTGATGATAAATAGATACATGGCGCTGATTTTACATCACTTATTTCACCAAGTTGATCATATATCATTGATTAGTTTATGTTCCACTAGCTGCTGGACAGGAGCATAATATTGTCATCAATGTTAATGCCCATACAAGCTGATTAATATCCATCTTTCACTCTCTCTATGAACTTCTGACCTCTTTTCCAATTAACTCTGACAGCTCAAAGGAAACAAATGTAAAACAGAGAGATGGGAGACCAATCAAAAAATTTGTCAGTTTCATGTTGTTGTCTCCAACCAATAACTTTTCCTGTCAATTGACAAAGAAATGGGATTTTAAATCACATATAATCATATATATAACAGTGTATCACATAGTGATTTAAAATCCCATTTCTTTGTCAATTGACAGGAAAAGTTATGCATATTTTTGCACAATGCATATTTTTGTAAATATCAAACTGATGCATTCCACGTTCACTACAGAGCTATAAACACATTTGCGCTTGCTCAGGCAAACACACAAATCCCATAAACACACAGTTAGCAGTTGCGCAAGTTGTGCATTTGTGTGTCATCTCAGCAGGAAGATGCTAGTCATGAGGAAATTCATTTATTGCAAGGGATGCAAGGAAACAAATGATGACATTGCTCAGCACCAAAGCCTTTGTCTCTCTGCCTGTGCATCTCATTAGAAGATCAAACTTAAAAAGAAAACAGCATCAGCGTGAGAGGCTTATGAGAGGCAAAGTCTTTCTCAAGCATTTCCTTACTAAACGTTTTTATTAAAAAATGCTAGAGTCTGCAATTACATGCTTGAATTATAGACGGGCCCAGGAGGCAGGCCGTTTTCACCCTTTCCAATAGGGGAACATCTACACTCTGTGATCGGCAACCGGTAACGCCAAAACGTAACAGCAATAATATCTGGCCTGCGTCCGTAGCCAGATTATTTTGATAGCGGTTGGTTCTGAAATAGATCTGTCATGACAGCAACAGTTACTCTCAATCAGCACGCTCCACTCACTTGCTCACAGCTCAAGTGAATGTTGCACTCATGATCCGCTCATGCTCACCGGTAAAACTGTGTTCACTCAAAAATCCTGCTCCGACATGAAATTTCTCTATAGCACATTGCACTTTATTTGTAGCCACTTAAAAGGATAATAATAATTTGTTTTATATTTATATTGATTATGAACAGTGAACCCCATTAAAAAATATGCACAATATGTAGGAAGACATGGGGTCAGTGGGTCAGACATGGTTTTGACCACTTCATTAATTTTTGCTTTGTAAAAAGCCTTTCTTTAAAGTGAGTTTAGTTTTGTATAAATTGTATCTTAATTTTAATCAATGTTTGTCTTCAACCAATTGGCTGGATTTTATAAATAAGAAGCAAATTTAGCAGACAATATAATCGTGGCATGGAGGCACCTGCGCGATTACTTGCATTGGGGGCGTAAATTATCATAAATTAACCAAAACTCAGCATGTGCTGAGGCTACTTGCCTCACAGACATGAGAAATATGTTGCTTGAAATATCTACTTTTAAACTACACAATTCAAAACCAAAAAGAAATAGGCCACTCTCTGATTATGTCATGCGTATGAAATGTGCATTTCTCTCTTGGCGCACTCACTGCGGAGATGGCGAGTCAGCACTGACACAGAAAAACACTAGTTTATTAATAAATTATTAAAATGGCTCCTTGCTATTTTTGACACATTCATAATAATTACTTTTGCTGGTTGTTGTTGTTAAGCTTTATGCGTGCACTTGAGTGCACAATAGGCAAACTGCCTATATACCCTCCAGTATATGTAAGTAAATAAATTAAAGGTGCCCTAGAATGAAAAACTGAATGAACCTTGCCATAGTTAAATAACAAGAGTTCAGTACATGGACATCACATACTGTACAGTGAGTCTCAAACCCCATTGTCTTCTCCTTCCTATGTAAATCTTGTTTGTGAAAAACAGCATGGAAAAACAGGCGATTATTAACATAACGCCAACTGTGACGCTATCGCTGGGATACTTAATATGTATGCCCCCAACATTTGCATGCCATGTAATGTTAATCGACAGGCGGAACTGAACAGCTGAATCATCGGGAGTTCAGAAGGTAAACAAATGTTACGCGAGGATAGCGAAAATGGCAGATCATGGAAATAAATGTCATGTTCCAGGCTGTGCAGGGGATGTGAGAACTTTTCATAGCTTTCCCAAAGATAAAAAAATGTCAACAGTCATGGTTAATGTTTATTTACAATCAGATACCGCAATAGTTTAATTCAAAGTTGTTTGTTTGCTCGCCCATTTCACCATGGACAGTTTTTGTAACATTGGACAATATCAAGTAGGATTCGCTCAGCGTCCGGTACTGAAGAAAGGGCCGATTCCAACAATATTCCTGCAAGCAATAAGTAGTGATTTTATCCACTTCTTGACTGATGAAACCATTTCTGATTAAATTGAAAGTTTCTTAGTAAGACAACATTAACAATAAAATCCCTGTGTTGTCTAGATTCAACGCAAGATGCTAGTAAAATAACAATTGGAAACTCCAAGTAGCTCACATAACAGTTTGTCAAATGACAAAGGTTAATATTATTTCCTGGCAGTGTTGTCGTAAAATACAACAGTAGATACATATGTCGATCCTTTTTGACAGATTGAAATCTAAATTAGCCTATATTTCATCATTAACTCATAACTAAGAAGCTAACTACGTTTTTATTACTACTATTTAGTTGCTTACAGATCGCTCACTCGATCCTTGTAGCTAACGTCACCTTCTCCACCATCTAAGTTAAACGATAGTCATTTGACAAGGCTTCTAGTCAATTTGTTAAATAAATATACATTTCTGAGAACTGAAGTATGATTATTTTGCAGCTGGTGAGTATTAAACATGACACTGACTATTTGAGCGGTTTCTACATTACTTTGTTTGGCTAAATAAATCGACCGTCACTGAGTTGTGCAGTGAAACAGCCAATCAGAGCAGAAATCTGCATTAATATTCATGACCCTTCAAAATAAGGCAAAAACAGAGAATTACATCCTAGGGAGGATTTCTAGGGTTGTAAATGGAACTGTAAAACTGTATCTGGACATTTTTTGACCTTAAATAAGCCACATACCCTCTATGTAGATATCAGAGAACAATTTAAAATACTGTTTCAAACCATTCTAGGGCACCTTTTATATAAACTAATGGCTAATGGCTTAAATAAAAAACAACTTTTGACTGTGGTAGCCTTACTTATTTCACATATTTTCGAGCCAGCATGTCCAGCATGAGACCAGCATGTCTCAAAGGGCATTCTGGGTTGAGCAAGCGATGCTAAGCTGAATAAGCTCCGCACACATGACCTATATGAAATATGTATGAAGTTTTTAGTATGAAAAAACTAACAGTGAACCACTGAAACAATTGCTTGTAACACGGGGCCTCAGCACCAACATGTGAACAGCAAAGCAAATTCAAGTTCCTTTTTATCAATAAGATTGACAAGACAATCAGCAAAAAAGGTGCCATGCTTCATCTCGTGGTGCTGTCTAATATTATATTCTTTGCAAATAGCGACAAATTCGTTGCAGATAAGACACACAGGCTTTGCATTCACAAAACTTGGTAGGATGAATGCATAGTTGTCTTTCAATTCTTCTTCGCTTTCCTCTTATCAATTTTATTATATTGATTTTAACTTTCCTCTTTAGACCCGTTGATAGTGCCATTTTCTCTCACCTAACCAGCTAGCTTAAATGTTAATATCACTGCACAAGACGTAATAGTGTACCTCCAGCACACAAAGAATGATAAAAAAATGCAATTATACGTAATGCCAAGGAATTGTAACAGAAAGACAGACAGATGGAATGCAGACCTCCTAAACAGGTACATTTTATAAACCGGTATAAACATCCATTCAGCAGTAATGGTAACAAATCAAAGTGATGAGATGTCTTGAAAGTGACATCGGAGAGTGGATCCATTAGATGTCTTACATAAAGATAAAAAGTATCCCTGAATGTTCCTTGTAAAAGCCTCTCTCACACAGACATGGAGTCACTATTCTTCAAGATCCTCCACCTAAACATACGAGACGAAACAACATTTCTCATCTGAATGCTCTACCTCAGCTAATTATTTTGACTGTTTGTCAGATTGTACAGCAAGATCAAGGTACTGAAACGACATTTTGTTTGAGAAGGGATATAAATAAACTCCCGTCTATCAAAACTATCTGCAATAAACATGGCGGGGAGAAAGCCATCTGACATCTGGAGGATGGATGGGTGGGTTGTGAAAATGATGATGCAATTTTCCTTGTGACAGATGGGAAGGCGCGCCGTCTTCTGAATGGTAATCGCCAGCTTCAGAGATTTATGAAGAAGAGATTAAATGAGACTTGACATCTAAACTCAAGTCATCACTGATGTTTTTGAATAGTGCCTCTGATTTATAATTGCATATTAAAGGTTATCTGCCTGAGCAGCAAATGTGCTGTCAAGCTTTCTCATTTCATACCCCCCCCCCCCCCCCCAATTTGATTATAAATTTTACAGTTAGAGCTGTCAATTTAATACATTCATTTAGTACAATTAATTATATAAAAACAACGCAAAAAATACAAAAAAATAGTCTATTACCCAAAAAATAAAATAAAATCGACCTACTGAAGGGGCCAGTGAATGTCTTTTGTGTGTAAATACAGTTGCGGTCATAATTATTGGCCTCCTTTGTATATGAACTAAGAAGCCTGTAAAAATTAATCTGTATCCTTTTGATCTTTTGCCAAAAATTTACAAATGTTTACCTTTTACCAAGAGACCAGAGACCATTCCTCCAAACGGAATCTCTCCAGATCCTTGAGATACCCAGATCCATGCTGCTGCTTCTTCTCTTCAGTTCAGCGACTCATTCTCTATAGGGTTCAGTTCAGGAATCTAGGAAGCTTCATTTTGTGCTCAGTGACCCTTTTTTTTGGGGGGGGGGGGGGTTGTTTTGGAACGTTGTCCTTATGGAAGACGAAACCACAGCCCATTATAAGATTGCTAGCAAAGGCCATCAGTTTATGTTTTTTTATCTGTTGGTATTTGCTAGAATCCATGATAGCATGTATCTGAACAGGATGCACAGGACCTCCAGCAAAAAAATAAAATAAAAATACCCACACCATTAAAGATCTAGCAGTATATTTAACTGAGGCATGGGGCACTTTTTATCTGTTACACCAAACCTATATAGTAGGTTTTCGGCCAAAACATATTTTTTTTTTTGTTGTCTCATCTGACCATATGTTCTGAGAAAATGAATTATACATGCAAAAAGAGTTGAAAAGGAAAGTTGAGTGAGGAAAAGAAGTGTTCAATTCTAGCTTTACTAGCAGAGGGATACAGTGAGCGTCGGGTTGCTTCCATCCTTAAAATTTCAAAGACGGCGGTTTATAAGAACAAGTTCAAGCAGCAGACATTGGGGACAACAAAGCTACAGACCGGCAGAGAGTGAAAATGACTATCCATTGTTCCAGCAAGGCTGGATTCGGGCAGATTTGTCTTTGTGAAGGAGACATAGTTGTGATTCTTCTATGTTTCTTGATTAAGTGTCAGTTGTTTATCAGATGCTTCTCCAAAAAAATTGCTTAGGAGAAAATTGCTTAGGAGAAACAAATATAGACGCAATGAGAGATGTCTAAGAAAGTCAAAACTGAAATTGTGGTGAGAGAAGCTTGGAAAATCTCTTTATTGTCTAAATTAGGTGTCAGCTTTGTCTTCCCATGTTTCTCCTAAAATCCATTAGGAGAAATACGAGTAGACACAACTGAGACATTAGAAATATCTGAGTCTTAATTGAGATTCTTATTTAGCTCTTGTTGTAGTATCAGCAATGTCTCAGATGTTTCTCCTAAAATCCATTAGGAGAAATAAGAGTAGACACAACTAAGAGTAGACACAACTCTAGAGTAGAGTGCAAAATGAGAAACAAGAAACATGGGTTCCCTTTCAGTCGGTCACGTTCGACGTACGTCAGAACTGAACCGACGAATGGGATCTTACTTTAGAGACCAATCCTACTTCGAGCATCTAACAACGAGCCAATGAAATTTGGCATGCGATCACGCATTCCACGCTCCGCCCCGCAGCGCGGGTATAAAACAGGAAGTGGAATGATAGATCAGCGCTTTCTACTTCGGAGCCGAGCAGTGCTTACTGTTTCCTACGAAGAGTGTCTGACTACGAGTCAAAGAGTGTTGAGTGAGAGAGTCTGCCAGTGCGGGTGATACGGCGCGTCAGTGAGAGACCGTCTGATCAGTGATCAAGCGATCTAAAGGAGCTTGTTGGTTCGCTGAGCGTTTCCCATACAAACTGTTGGTTCACTGAGCGTTTCCCATACAAACTGTTGGTTCGCTGGGCGTTACACAGACACAAATACACGTCACTGAGAGCTCACACAGGCTTGCAGAACGAACTGTGTGGAGCCGCGGTCATCTCCCTGAGTGCTTCAGCACACTAAAAGAGCAGCTTTCCATTCACAAAAGAGCAACACGGTTTGACCCTGCGTCTTTTTCAAGATGTCATTCAAACCGTGTATTCCTGGTATGCAACTGTTTCCTGTCCTCTTTGACGGCCACGAGCGCATGTGAGATTGCGATCGTGGGTGATTCATGTTCTGGTAAAAGAACATGGTCACGTCGGCGCGTTGTTCGTCTCACCCTTTCTCATAAAAGGCTTGAGTGTTCAGCGCGCCGTGTGCCGTCGAGCGGCCGGCTGACAGCGGTGGTTGTCACAACAACCGGCGCGCGTCAGTCGGCGCTCTAGATGCGCGGTCGAGACTATGAAACCTCAGATGGGGTCGAGTCCCTTCGCCTATCCCCCGATCTAATTCATTTCTAGTGTTACTGGAAAAGGGCTACTTTGGCTGATAAGCGCTGCTGGCCTGAGGATTACAGTGGGGATTCCCCGCCGGGTAAATCCCCTCGGGCCCCCACTCCTCTATCGCATCAAAAGCATGCTGAGACTCTGTTCGTGGGTGGTACGGATTCTCTCATGAGAACACGACCACGTCAGGGCATTGTTCGCCTTGCCTTCTTCATAGAGGCTTGAGCGCTAAGTGCGCTGTGTGCCGTTCTGACGGCCACGTTCACTGTCTCGCATGCCTGCTGGTAGTTGAAGGTGGAATCGCTGATCCTGAAGAGAAAAGGGCTTAGCGTTTCATTTTTGGCTCTGGCAGAGGACAGATGTCAATTGCTGCATCGGAGAGAGGGAAATATGGAGGGTCAAAAGGGCCAAAAATGAGACAAAAAAAAAAAAAAGTATCATTGTTTTCCCTCTCTCACTGCCCTCTGCCCTGCACGCACGAGGGTAGTCCCAGCCCAGGGGTTGTACAGGAACTGCGTGCGGTGTTGGACCTCGCCCTATGGGCGACGAAAATCACTGCACGCTCCCTGGGTCAGGCGATGTCCACACTAGTGGTCCAGGAATAGGGGGCTAACCTGGCAGATATGCGCAAGAAAAGCCTGTCTGTCGGGCTGGCCTCCTCGGCGACACCATCGAGAACTTTGCCCAGCAGTTCTTGGTGGCCCAAAAGCAGACGGAGGCGTTGCACCAGGGTGCCGACGACCAGCTGCTCGGTCGTCGGTCGCAGCACCTCTGCCGGCTCGTCGCCGAGGGCATCCCCTCCTGCGTCTGCCTCCACCCTGCTAGAGCCGAGCAGCAACCTCCACTGGAGGAGCAGGGTGCCGGACGCGAGGGACGCCCAACCCGTCCAGGGCCCGCTAACCGGCAGGCAAGCGCAAGGGGACGCGGCCCTGAGACGGGCCGGCTAGGGAGAACAGGAGCTGCTCGGGGGAGACTATGTTCGCATCCCTCCCCCACCCCCCCGGAGGAGGACCGGGGGGCCCTGACTGGTTCGGTTCTGCCACTGGCTCTCCGGAGTCCAGCGGTACCCACATTTTAAGAGCAGTTTCCTCTCTCTCTGGGCCCCAAGGGGGTCAGGTTGGCAGTGTGCGATGCCCACGGGCCTTGTCACTCCTTTCCTACTCTCCCGTCGCCAGGGGGCAGTTGTGTGGGCCTCGAGGACGCCCCCGGGCCTTCTCACCCACACACTTCCTCTCTCATGAGCACTCAGTCAACACTCCGGGCCGCCCACGGGCCTCCCGGGTCGGGGCTGAGTGCTTCACTTCCCTGCCTCTGGGCAGTGGGAAGCAGAGTGGGCTCCGAGGACGCCTCCGGGCCTTCTCACCCACTCTCTGTCCAAACCAGGAGTGCTCAGGCAACACTTCGGGCCGCCTCCGGGCCTCCCGAGTCGGGCCAGAGTACTCCGCTTCAGTACTCCCGGGCACGTCTGTGGTGCCGTTGGGCCAGCTTGCACGGTCTCTGGGGGCCTGGCTAGGTCTCCCTGGGCCGTCTCGCTGACTCATCCGTACCATCAGGCTCTGCTACGCGTTTCAGTTCGCGCGCCGGCCACCCAAGTACAGGGGCATCCTCTTCACCTCCGTGTGAAGCAGCGATGCTCAGGTCTTGAGGTCAGAGATCGAGGTCCTACTGGCGAAGGACGCGATCGAGCCGGTTCCTCCAGCCGATATGAAGACGGGGTTCTACAGCCCCTACTTCATTGTGCCCAAGAAAGGGGGTGGGTTACGACCAATCCTGGACCTGCGAGTTCTGAATCGGGCCCTGCACAAGCTCCCGTTCAGGATGTTGACGCAGAAACGCATTTTCCAATGCATCCGTCCCCAGGATTGGTTTGCAGCGATCGACCTGAAGGACGCGTACTTCCATGTGTCTATTCTCCCTCGACACAGACCGTTCCTACGCTTTGCGTTCGAGGGGAAAGCATATCAGTACAAGGTCCTGCCCTTCGGGCTGTCCCTGTCGCCCCGCGTCTTCACGAAGGCCGCGGAGGCAGCCATTGTTCCACTCAGAGAACGCGGCGTTCGGATTCTCAACTACCTCGACGATTGGCTGATCCTAGTCCAGTCGAAGGACCAGTTGTGCGAACACAGGGACCTGGTGCTCAGTCACCTCAGCCAGTTGGGCCTTCGGGTCAACCGAGAGAAGAGCAAACTCTGTCCTACACAGAGGATCTCTTATCTCGGTATGGAGCTGGACTCGGTCAACCGGACTGCGCGCCTCACCGAGGAGCGAGTCCAGTCGGTGTTGAACTGCTTGAATATGTTCAAGAGCAGGACAGCGGTCCCACTGAAATTCTTTCAGAGGATCCTGGGGCATATGGCATCTGCAGCCGCGGTCACGCCGCTCGGATTGCTTCATATGAGACCGCTTCAACGCTGGCTCAATGGCCGAGTCCCGAGGTGGGCGTGGCAGAGCGGTCAGTACCGGGTCCCAGTGACTCCTTACTGCCGCCAAACCTTCAGCCCGTGGTCCAACACTTTGTTTCTCCGGGCCGGGGTGCCCCTAGAACAAGTGTCCAGGCATGCTGTGCTATTCACGGATGCCTCCACCCCAGGCTGGGGGGCCACGTACAACGGGCATGCAGTTGCTGGTCTGTGGACGGGGCCGCAATTGCATTGGCATATCAATTGCCTCGAGTTACTGGCAGTACATTTGGCACTCCGCCGCCTCAAGGGGCCGCTGCGTGGCAAGCATGTACTGGTCCGTACAGACAGCACCACGGCCGTTGCGTACATCAACCGTCAGGGTGGTCTACGCTCCCGTCGTCTGCTCCAACTCGCCCGCCACCTCCTCCTGTGGAGTCAGAAGCAGCTGAGGTCGCTTCGGGCCATTCATGTCCCTGGTGTGCTGAACCAGACAGCCGACGAGCTCTCTCGTCAGCCGACACCTCCGGGAGAGTGGCGACTCCACCCCCAGGCGGTCCAGCTGATATGGGACCAGTTCGGAGCCGCACAGGTCGACCTGTTTGCCTCTCCGGACTCGACCCATTGCCAGTGGTACTATTCCCTGACCGGGGGTACCCTCAGCACAGATGCACTGGCGCACAGCTGGCCCCGGGACCTACTCAAGTATGCGTTTCCCCCAGTGAGCCTTCTTGCACAGACTCTGTGCAAGGTCAGGGAGGACGAGGAGCAGGTCTTGTTAGTTGCGCCGTATTGGCCCAACCGGACCTGGTTCCCAGAACTCACACTCCTCGCGACAGCCCCTCCTTGGCCGATTCCCCTGAGGAAGGACCTTCTTTCTCAGGGACGGGGCACGCTATGGCACCCGCGTCCAGACCTCTGGAATCTTCATGTCTGGTCCCTGGACGGGACGCGGAGGTTCTAGATGGACTACCACAAGCTGTCGTAGATACCATCGCTTCAGCTAGAGCCCCCTCTACGAGGCGCCTCTATGCTCTGAAGTGGAACCTGTTCGTTGAGTGGTGCGCTTCCCGCCGGGAAGACCCCCGAAGGTGTTCGATCAGTGTCGTGCTTTCCTTCCTGCAAGATGGGTTGGAGAGAAGGCTGTCTCCCTCCACCCTCAAGGTATATGCTGCGGCAATAGCAGCGTACCATGATGTAGTAGAAGGTAAGTCCGTGGGGAAGCACGACCTAATCGTCAGGTTCCTCAGAGGTGTGAGGAGACTAAATCCTCCTCGTCCATCCTCGATACCCCCTTGGGACTTAGCTCTAGTGCTCAGAGCACTTCAGAGCCCTCCCTTCGAGCCTTTGGCGTCTTGTGAGCTTAAGATCTTGTCAACGAAGACAGTGCTCCTGACGGCATTGGCCTCGATCAAGAGGGTAGGGGACCTGCATGCACTTTCGGTCAACGAATCGTGCCTAGAGTTCGGGCCAGGTAACTCTCACGTTGTCCTGAGACCCCGGCCCGGATATGTGCCCAAGGTTCCTACCACTCCCTTCCGGGATCAGGTGGTGAACCTGCAAGCGCTGCCTTCGGAGGAGGCAGACCCAGCCCTGGCTTTGCTGTGTCTGGTCCGCGCCCTTCGCGCTTACGTTGACCGGACCCAAAGCCTTCGGACCTCAGAGCAACTCTTCGTCTGTTACGGAGGCCAGCAGAAGGGAAAGGCTGTCTCCAAGCAGAGGTTAGCCCACTGGATAGTGGATGCTATAGTCTTGGCCTACCAGTCCCAAGACGTGCCTTGCCCGTTCGGTGTAAGAGCACACTCCACTCGGAGCGTTGCTTCTTCCTGGGCACTGGCTCAAGGCGCCTCGCTGACAGACATATGTAGAGCTGCGGGCTGGGCGACACCTAACACATTTGGTAGGTTCTATAGCTTACGTGTAGAGCCGGTATCTTCCCGCATCCTCGCCCCCAGTGGCCAGGAGCGTTAAGTGCCTGTTCTAAGTGTCGGCTTGCGAAACGCCACTCCCGCCCTCTGGGCCGGATACGTGCGTCTATTTGTCTCCAGTTGTGTTCCCCGGGAAACCGGCTAACCCTGTCGAGCTCCTCCGTCACCCCTCCGGTGTCAGACGTTGCGGACCGTCTGACGCCAGGCCTGCACCCGTATGCTTGTGTAACGTGGTTGTAGGCTGGGTTCCATATGTAGCGGTTCCCTCACGGCAACCCCATATGTGTATTCTTCCACGGTACCAGCTACCCTTCGGGCTAGCCCCGTGTCTTTCCCTCAACAGAGCCCGCTCTGTCGTCTCTGGGCGTGTTCTTTCCCCCCTTCAATCAGGCTGGAACCACCCCAGAGACTGCCATATGTTGCACTACCCTGCCAGGTTAGTCCTTATGTGTATTCCGCCACCTCTCCTTCCCTGAAGGACGTGGCCCCGCAGCGTACCCTCTCTCTCGAGGTAGGCACGCTTTCCCAGCGTTATCCAATAGTCATTCTGAGTGGGTCTTGCAGAAACAGCAGTGACTGTACTCCCTGCTTGGAGCCCTGACTTCCGTACCATACTAGACGGTGCAGTGCGCTCAAGCAGGACGCTGGAAGGGCCAGCATCCTGACGTTTTCCATAGGGATCCCATTCGTCGGTTCAGTTCTGACGTACGTCGAACGTGACCGACTGAAAGGGAACGTCTCGGTTACGTATGTAACCCTCGTTCCCTGAAGGAGGGAACGGAGACGTACGTCCCGTCGCCAGATGCTGTGCTTCCGCTGGGAGTCCGGTCACCTTTCGGCTCCTCAGCAGGAAAAGCGCTGATCTATCATTCCACTTCCTGTTTTATACCCGCGCTGCGGGGCGGAGCGTGGAATGCGTGATCGCATGCCAAATTTCATTGGCTCGTTGTTAGATGCTCGAAGTAGGATTGGTCTCTAAAGTAAGATCCCATTCGTCGGTTCAGTTCTGACGTACGTCTCCGTTCCCTCCTTCAGGGAACGAGGGTTACATACGTAACCGAGACGTTTTTCAACCAACCCCACATTTTTTTAATTTTATTTTAGGATAAAGTTATTACATTTTAAATGTGTACTAATATTGTAAATACTGAATCTATCATTCAAAAAGCATTATGTTTTTCATAATATCAAGGGTTATTCATTAAAAGTGATCGTCAGTGCCCAGAAATGTATATGCAGTGCTTATTTCAAACAAGGATTAGACAAATGTATGGTGTTGTTTAGTCTAGATAAATTATTTCTTTATAACAAATGTAATACTGTAGTGTACCAGTGCTTCATGGTTGCTGCTTAACCTTTTTGTTCTTCATTTAACATTACAAAATGTATCTTGTACGACCCATTTTGCATGCATGAAAACATAGGTTGTTTTGTTCATTGCATGTATTGTGCTTGATTGAAATGACATGGATGAATCACATATAAGCTACCCAGAAAAAAAAAAAAAAAAAAAAAAAAAAACTTTAACAATTCAGACGTTTCTGCAAGACATAAACACGGATACATTAACATTAAATGGAGACTTTTGCTTAAGTCTCCTGATTCTCACACTTGTCTCCTGAGACAAAATCTCTAACATTCTCATATTTGTCTCCTTTAAAGATTTAGAAAAGATCTCAACAAGATCGCACACTGTCTTTAGACTTTTCTCCTTAGTGAGAAACACTGAAACTCTCACACCTGTCTTCTCTGAAGATTCATAAGAGATCTCAAAATCATCACATACTGTGCTCAAATGTTTTTCTCCTAAACTAACCTTTCACATTTATCTCCTCTATAGTTTTAGAAGAGATCTCAGTAAATAAGATTCATTGTTGATACAATAAGAATGCTGTACAGTTTATGTGCATAGGGCACATCATTTGTTTGACAAATGTGAGAGTGCCAGAGTCTTTAATTAAGGAGAATGTTCTGAGCACAACGTGTGATGTTATTGAGATCTTTTATTAAACTTTAGAGGTGACAAAAGTGAGAGTTCTAGCTGAGGAGAAAAGACACAGTGTGTGATACTGTTGAGATCTCTTCTGAAACATTAGAGGAGACAAATATGAGCCATCCAGTCTCTCTAGCCAAGGAGACAAATCCGAGCACAGTATGTGATGTTGTGGAGATCTATTCTAAAACTTTAGAGGAGATAAATGTGAGAGTGTGAGTGGCTCTGGTTAAAGGGGGGGAACATAGCCTAGAAATCTAGACGCACCCTAGCGGCAGCAAATTTAATCTGCCCATAAGTGTCGTCTAGGAACTCTCAATACCCTTCTGAGCTGTATTTCTCTCAATCTGGATGGGCCAATCACATCGTGTATAGAGTCGGTGGGCGGGGCCATAATGACGACGTCTGAGTTGCGTTTGTGTGCTTCTAGTAAACACAGAAACTGGCGAACGGCGGTCTTTCAAATCAGCTTTGACCGCGACTCTGGAAGACTTGGAGTTAAGCTTTTCTCTGAGAAAAGAACAAAGAACGGCACTGAAGTCATTCTTAAAAAGGGAAGATGTGTTCGGAGTTTAGCCGACCGGATACGGTGAATGTTTAATCTATCAACGAGCTCTGCTTCACCTTCGTTGCTCTGGTTGTTGTAGCGCTATCCTATTGTGTGCAGAGGGAGTTTGAAAGACAACCGTTTATCCCGCACCTTGGATTGAGCCCTGTCAATGGTGAGTTTCCAGACCTTCTTGATGTGGGTCTGGCTTGTCAGGCTAGGGGGAACACTCAGTTTCAGTCAATCTCATGTCAAGCTTGAGTACCTATAGAGCAGTATTGCATCCTTCACATCTCCGAAAAGTCTTTCGTTTTATTATATTCATAAAAGAAAGATAGGCTGTACCGAGTCTTTCCGGAAAAAAAAACGAGCGGATGGAGGCGTATCGTGTGGGCGGAGCTAAAGAAATGACGAGCGTGCGCAGCTATTGCATTGCGAGCGTCTGAAAGCGGTGACATCCTCAACCATGGAAAAGACAATTCATGTAGTAAACCATGACTATCAATCAGATTCAACTAATGCATGTACGATTCAGAATCAGCTCCGGAGGCTGAAATAAACAGGAGAAGACAGCAGTTCCTTCTGCTCTGACAATGTTACCCAACTCTGAGGACTGTTTTTTTTTTTTTTTTTTTTTTTTTCAGCAGGACAATGCTCCATGCCCCACAGCCAGGTAAATCAAGATGTGGATGGAGGACCACCAGATCAAGACCCTATCATGCCCAGCTCAATCCCTAAACCTGAACCCCATTGAAAACCTCTGGAATGTGATCAAGAGGAAGATGGATGGTCACAAGCCATCAAACAAATCCGAGCTGCATGAGGTTTTGCACCAGGAGTGGCATAAAATCACCCATCATCAATGTGAAAGACTGGTGGAGAGCATGCCAAGACGCATGAAAGCTGTGACTCAAAATCAGGGTTATTCCACCAAATATTGACTTCTGAACTCTTCCTAAACTAAAACATTAGTATTGTGTTGTTTAAAAATGAATATGAACTTATTTTCTGTCCATTATTGGAGGTCTGACAACACAGCATATTTTTTTGTTTTTTTGACCAGTTGTTGCTTTCAGTAAATAAATGCTCTAAACTAAAATAATTTTATTTGGAATTTGGGGAAAAATGTTGTCAGTAGTTTACAGAATTTTACCCAAACACACCTATATATATAGCTATGTGTTTGTATTTACGTGTGTCTGTGTGTGTGTGTGTGTGTGTGTGTGTGTGTGTGTGTGTGTGTGTGTTGTGTGTGTGTGTCACAGTAATACTGTAAAATTATTATTATCTGGAGAAAAAAAATATCGATCTCATTATCTTAATTTGGGGAGAAAAACAAAATACAAAATTAAAGCTGCGAGCAGCGATGACGGGCCCAAGCCGGTGGCACCACCACCCCGGTGGCTTCAGGCAAATTGTGCAAGACAGGCAATATGCATTTAAACAGGAGAGTATTTTAAAATCGCTCAAATATGCCACATTTACTGCAGCATCTGGTGCCGCTATGACCACAAGCCACACCCATGATGTAATTTAAATATAGATGAATTCTAATGTAATATGATATAATAGGTAATTTTCAAATATGTGCAAAGTTATCTTTTGCAGCTCAAAATTTTGTAAGTCCAGAAGGCCAGTATTTAATTCATGGTCTTTTTATTTTATTAACACAATTGTTAAACGAATTATATAAAACTATATTGTTAGTGCCCTACAAATGAAAATGGATTCACCACATTAACTGCAGCAGTTGGTGCTGCTATGACTACGAACCACAACAGTCACATCTATGAGATCAATTCAATTTAATGAATCAGTTTCATGTCAGATGATGTCACATCAATTTTAAATGAGCGCAGAATACCGTCCGAATGGTGATATTGTATTATCCTAACACTTCTCTACATGTGTTTTTGACCTACCTTAGCTATTTACAATCTTATGCAATTAAGCATGCTTTCATTTCAATATTTGTAGCATCCAATAAAAAAATGTTAATTACAAAATTACCAATTGGAGCCAAATCACAGAAACTGCAGCAATGATTTTAATATTAGTGTCAGGTAAGAGTAAGATGCGCGTCTAAATTTTATGGAAGTTTATTATAAACTTTATTATAAAATTTACTTAGACTGACTGGGTAAACCCAGCCTGATCTGCCAGCGATTTGACTTCGCCCTGCAACACAGTCTGAAAACCTGTACATTCATTTTCTACTGCTTCTGTTACACTTTTGCGGGAACAAATCACAGACTAACTCATTCACCTGGCACACTATTGGCGAGTTTAGTAGTCTGTTTAGTTGACTATCCAATTGCATACAGAGTCATTCAAATAATGCTCATTGATCAAATCTTAAATTGAGCTTGGTCTGGTGATACCCAGACAACTTATAAACTAGAAAATCATGTGAAATTTACTTTTTAAATCAATTTGATTTTTATCAGTAAATAATTAATTTTAAGACGTGTCTTTTCAAAAACAGAATGACCTTCTGTAAAGCCCATGTATAGAAAACACGCGCACGCGCGCACACACACACACACACACACACACACACACACACACACACACACACACACACACACACACACACACACACACACACACACACACACACACACACAAACACACACACACACACACACACACACACACAATTTCAAGCATGCTAAGTCTCAAAAACGCCCAAAAAATAATTAAAATGACACTTTGCCATAGCAACAGTTTATAAAATATCAGGAATCCATTCGTATGTCTATATCTGTCATGTTTTCACATTATACTGATGAAGTTTGAAGTAAATCGGGTGAAAGTAAGACAGTGATTTAATTTTTTTTCAAAAAGTGACACATCCTGCTGCCAGTTGGTGGCGCTATAACTTTGACTGAATATTGGAATGTAGATGTCTTCAGGCCAGGACTCTTGTCAAACATGTGAAGTTTGAGGCAGATCGGACATTGTATGCCTGAGGTACAAAAAATTCCTGTGTCATGGCGAAACATCAACATTTGTGAGGCCGCCACAGACACACCCTTCAGGGAAAACTCAAGATCTTCCCAATTTAACACCACAAAGGCCTTTAGATTAGACTGTGCAAATACGATGTTGATATGATTAAATCTCTAGGAGGAGTTTGTTAAAATACAACGTCTGGCAATGGCAAAAACTGCACCAATTTACCAAAGAAAATTCAAAATATCTCACTTCCTGTTGGTTTTTCAGATTTGGCACCTTGGGTCTTTTTTGTAGGTATTGGGCTGCTGAATGCGTCTACTGAATTTTCATACTCATACATGAAATGTAGCGCGAATGATGCTTAATTTAAATTTTGTAGGTGGCGCTATCGAACCATTTTGCCACACCTAATTCTGAAACCCATATCAGATGTATGTTTTCACCACTTCTGATGCGTGTGCAAAGTTTCATGAGTTTTCATGCGTGTTTAGGCCCTCAAAAATGTAATTCATTTGGGAAAAGAAAAATGATGGTTTTAGCAATTACAATAAGGTCCTTACACCTTAAGCCTTAAATATCTGAGTTCCTGTTCGTCGGAGCTAATGACTGTAAATTAGAAAGTTGTTCGGCTCAAAGAGAACAATATATATACAGAGTTTGGTGACTGAAGATAAAACTAACCCCCCCACTTTTGACAAAAGATTGCATTACTTTTGTTAAAAGATGGTGCTACTGAGCTCCTCCACCATGCCCGTTTTTAAGTCTTTGCCCATATCTACTGGACAGCATGTCTGATGTGTGTGTTGAGTTTCATGTAATTTGAAGCATTTTAAGAGTCTCAAAAGCAGCGAAAAAGAATGTTATAGTTTGATGTGTTGCCGAAGAAAATTCAAAATATCTCACTTCCTGTTGGTTTTTCAGATTTGGCGCCTTGGGTCTTTTTTGTAGGTATTGGGCTGCTGAATGCGTCTACTGAATTTTCATACTCATACATGAAACGTAGCGCGAATGACGCTTAATTTAAATTTTGTAGGTGGCGCTATCGAACCATTTTGCCACACCTAATTCTGAAACCCATATCAGATGTATGTTTTCACCACTTCTGATGCGTGTGCAAAGTTTCATGAGTTTTCATGCGTGTTTAGGCCATCAAAAATGTAATTCATTTGGGAAAAGAAAAATGATGGTTTTAGCAATTACAATAAGGTCCTCACACCTTAAGCCTTAAATATCTGAGTTCCTGTTCGTCGGAGCTAATGACTGTAAATCAGAAAGTTGTTCGGCTCAAAGAGAACAATATATATACAGAGTTTGGTGACTGAAGATAAAACTACCCCCCCCACTTTTGACAAAAGATTGCATTACTTTTGTCAAAAGATGGCGCTACTGAGCTCCTCCACCATGCCCGTTTTTAAGTCTTTGCCCATATCTACTGGACAGCATGTCTGATGTGTGTGTTGAGTTTCATGTAATTTGAAGCATTTTAAGAATCTCAAAAGGAGCAAAAAAGAATGTTATAGTTTGATGTGTTGCCGTGGCAACAGTATATACAATATCAGGAAGTGCTTACCAGCTTTATATCTGCTATGTTTTGACATTATACTGATGAAGTTTGAAGTAAATCGGGTAAAAATAAGATGGTGATTTCAAAGCATTTTGAAAGTGACACACTTCCTGCTGCCAGTTGGTGGCGCTATAACTTTGACTCACAAAAGTCATATCCATGTGATCAGCCTCTTACAACGAACACACAGCTGAAGTTTCATCAAAATGAATTAATGAATGCAGACGTTATAACACACTTCCTGTTTCCCTTTTCTCGCCATAAATTCGTCTCCTCGCCACAGCCTAACCGTTTGAGATATCAAAAAGTTGCTCGCAATTTATCATCCTCAGTGTCTTGACTTCATGCTGACCGAGTTTGGTGCTGATCGGGTGAATCGTCTAGGAGGAGTATCGCAAATTCCAGAGCTTGCGTTTTCCGAACAACCCATAATAGCTCACTTCCTGTTGGGCTGACACATAACTTAGAGCACGAAAGTTGTTCGGCCCGATGAGCTCTATATGTGTACCGAGTTTCATACATGTACGTGCAAGTGTGTTTGATTTATAGACCATGTTTTCAGACCCCACTTTAGGGGGCGCTGTCGAGCCCCCCTGCCATGCCCAGGTACCAGCTTTGGTCCGGCCCTGATGGCCGCAGATTCCGATGTGTGTGCTAAGTTTCAAGAGTTTTCGAGCATGATAAGGGCCCCGAAAGTGCCCGAATAGTCGAAAAAGCTAAATTGTCCTTAGAAGAACAATAGGGCTCTGCGCCCTTTCAGGGCTTGGGCCCTAATAAGAAAAGATTTTTTTTTTTTTTTTTTGCAGTGTACACAATGTTAATTTTGATTAATTTAAATCCTTACTCAGTATATTGTGATTAATTTCAATCTTCTTTATAAACTAAAAACTCCAACTATTATATATAAATGACAACAACAACAAAAAATCCTCTTGCATGCCATTACTATACTGAAAAGTTGCATTACAGAGGTTTTCGCCTCAAGTCTCTATTTGATTCAATTTCCAGCTAACTGATGAAAGCTTGGTTGAGCTGCAAATTCTAGTGTGATGGATGAATGTAGACAAACAATGGTGGAGGGTGAGGATGACTTTTATCTTGAGGAAAGACGACTGTGAGGCCAGTGTTGTCCTTGTGGAAACACTAGCTCTGGGCATTTAGCAGCAGAGTATCTGCTGCTTATGCAGTTCCCTGACCTCGTTCACACAACACTTTGAGCAGCTGCCTCTGACATTATTTTCTCATTAGTAACGGATGGCACACCCACAAATGTGAGTTCAGAAAATGCACACACACACAAAATCAAACTGTCAGTGTAAATACACTATGCTGGTAAGTGTTTGTGGATAAATGTGGCGGCTTGGAGATGTAGCTCTACTTTTCTGTTAATTAAGTCCTGTTAACGTGATACATAGAAATGCTTCTCGTAGAATGTGTTTACTAACATAACGCCAACTAAAAAATCTGACTCTTACTGCATAACATATTCATTTTACCCCCTGCAGTTTTCATTTGCTTTATGCTACTTCAAAAGGTGGAATTATTAATCTGTTTCTTGTTTACAACATGCATGTCTGGGTAAAAAAAAAAAAAGATAATCAGGTATATTTTTATTAAAATGTCTTGTTAATTTGTATATTGGTTAAAAAACCTGTAGGTGTTTTAACAAATCCATATGCTGTAGTTTTTCTGTGAAACACAATTGCATTGCTTTTATTTAATACTGCTTTTATAATGGAAAAATAAAATAAAAATGGTGTATAACACAACCCATTGGAAAAGGAGGCCTCACTTTTAAAGTGAAATGTGCAGTGAGTGGAGGGTTGAACGTGAATCTGCAGCAGTTTGGGAATAAAATGTCTGGTGAGTGGTGCTAAAAGGTTGGTATGCTGTTTCGTATAATGCAGTGCTTACACTAAACTCTACCCTAAACACAGCCGATAAAAAGCAAAAAATGAGATAAAACACGTGTGTGACAGACAGGAGATTCACAGACAGTGCACCAGATTTATGTTTGTTTTTGGAGGGATAACAGATGCTTTCACATCACGGAGCATTCCAGTCACAGGCTAGGTTACGTGAATTTGGAAATACTTCTGATTGGCTGGTGCCGTGGCATTGAAGGAACCAATCAGCATTCGTTTACCGTTTATATGTATTTTAATGTTACTATTTACACTGTAAAAAAAAAACAAAAAAACAAAAAACGGAAAACGTTTTAGTGAGTGATCATATCTACATTTTTCAATTGGCCTATTTCCTATATGCCTAAAAAAAAAAAAAAAAAAAAAAAAATCTAATTATTGCAAGGTCATGGCTCATATTAAAATATTATTTAAAAACAATCCATGCCAAGACCCCTTTCATTTTTTTAAATGTTAAATTATTATTTTTTTTAAATATCAATGTAGAAGTAAAATATAAAATAGTAATGAACTGAAAAATAAAAAAGCTCAAATTAGCATGCTAATTGTTTATTATATATATATATATATATATATATATATATATATATATATACACGCACGCACGCACGCACACACACACACACACAGGCCCGTCGCAAGGGGGAAGGGGAGTGTGAGGCCCTGTGCGAACGAGATGTGCAAGGCCCAGTGGGATATTAAAGGGGGTCTATATTGACGAACAATTGGTTATGTGGATATTTAAGGGGGAAAAATATTTGACATTTGAATGACTTTTGTAAAAGAAAAAACAAAAACTGTTGTATGTCAAAGAGCTGTTGTGAGTGAAGACTCACCATTTGTAATCCATGGGGGAAAAAAGAACACCACAAAAGTCTGAAACAACATTGTGGTCAGTAAATGATGACAGAATTGTCTTTTTTATACAGAATATTTAGTAACTCCCCGAAGCTCAGTGACGTTTTCTGCAAGTGACTCTTATCTTCCAATGACCTCGTCCAGTAGACGTGCACATGGATGTCCACTGTGGCTCTACTGGGGTGTGACTGACCCTGTTTCCCATCCCCCTGTGCCCCATTCAAGTCCACTCTAAATCCCTGTGAGCCACACAGGAAAAGGCCACACACGCAATACCAATCCAGCCTATACATCTGGACATGAAAGTCTATGGGATAGTGTGTTTGTGTGCACATTTAGTATGAGCAGCTGTGTGAAAGACCTAAATTATTCATCATTAAACATCAAGCACCGGAAAATCCATTCTCGATCTACACGGAAAAAACAGGGTTATAATAGATAAAGGACGCAGTTCCTTCCGGATCAATGAGCACAAACAAGAAAATATGATGAGGTTCGGGATGTAAGATCAGGAAAAAAACTCAACTAATGGATTTTGCTACTCATTCAGAAACTATTTCCAACAGCATATGCCTATTTAAAAAAAATAATAAAAAAAATCCAGTTGTGCCAAGCTCAAGGATCATATTAAAATACTATTAAAGAAATCCATGCCAAAACCCCTTTCATTTTTTTACATTGTTAAATGAAAATGTTTAAATGTCAACGTAGAAATAAAAGATAAAGTTTTAATTAAATTAAATAATAAAAAATGTAAATTGGCATGTTAATTTTTTTTTAATAAATAAAATACATTTTTGAAATGAAGACAGTCCCTGCGTCCCAATTCGCATACTATGCATCCTAAATAGTATTCGAAAATAGAATTAGTATGTCCCAAATCGTAGTATGTTGAAAAGAGTATTCCAAAGATACTCGGATGGTTTACTATTTTACGGTCCAAATTCGAAGTGCAGTTTGATGCGCACTCTAACGGCTGATATTGCCCACAACCCATTGCGAGGTGTATGGGGATTCGATTAGAATTACAAACGCGGATAAAAAGCATTAAAAAAACTACAAACATGGCGGATGTGCGAGTCCGACGGTTAAGTAGAGAAGTTTAGATAAAGGTTTGAGTGACCAATTATCAGTTTTTAACCTGACAAAAATATATTTATTCAGTGTTGTCCACCAGGGCCGTGCACAGGGCGGTGGCCCGGTGGCTAGAGCCACTGCCCCTTTGCCCTCTTCGGCTAAGGTGCCCCTCTTGCCCCCTTCCCTCCCTCACCCTCAGAGGATTTCCATAAAAGCGTTCGGTTCCGCTAAAAATCCACTAGTTCCGCTAACCCTTTCCGTGTTTTCCCGCTCACTCCGCGCAGCCTCGCTCAAAGTCTGCGGCTGTCTGCTCTCTGTGGAGACGGCTGTTCCAGAATGTCGTCGCATTAACAGGTATTTTACAAACTACAATCCACAACGTTGAATTGTTTCAACAGTGCAAACATGGATTCAAAGCTCCAGCATGCCACTCCTGTAAAGTAGATTTCCGATTATAATCAATTTTACGAGTTAATACGCTACTAGTATCTATAGCCTAACATACTTCATATTTATGATATTTTATTTAGACCATATTAATCGTATACACAATTTAAAAAAAAAAGGTAATACAGGCTATTAGAAAAATGTGCTCATTTTTAAAAAAAGTCATTTTTCATTAAAATGTTAATATAAAAATATATTTTAAAATAGAGAAACAAATGTTTAGCCTAAGTAAATAATCTGAAAACATTGAATGAATGAGATTCCATAATAATTTTATAAAGTTTTATCCTTGTAACAACTAAATATATGTGTATTATATGATTATTATCATATTTTTTATTATAAATATAATGTTGCCTCTAAGATGGACACCCAACTTAAGATGAATCTTAACCATGTCATGTCAACAAATGGAAGTCAGTCAGCTGTTTATTATCATGTTAAATACGCCTTTTACCCCAAATACCATATATTCTGTTATTAAAAATCTGTTGCGTATGATTTACATAAATCATAAACAACACCTTTGTCTCAAAATATATTCAATTTTAGTGATTCTCATTTGCTACTTAAATCTCCAATAAAAACTGTAAATAGAAAAGATATAAAATTAGCCCAGAATCAACTTTTTGGAAGAATAATTAGAACAACAGAAATTGAATTAGCACTAAAGCCTAACAATTGTATTTACAGTATGATTGTAAAAGGTTTGTTATTCATTTTCTATATTAAGATGATACTCAATCCCCTTATTGTGCCCCTTTTTTTGGTTTGGGCCACTGCCCCTCAAAATATCTGTGCAAGGCCCTGTTGTCGACATTATATTTCACCCGCAGCAGCATTGTGAACTTTTGTAATGACGTTTGGCCATTAACTTTTAAATGCATCATTATATTTAAACTGCAAACACATGAGGAGAGTCTCTGCATTAAAGACCCACACATGGCAGATCAACGTGCCACTACATTTCTCTCCTATACGGTAGGAGAATAAACTGATATGGAGGATTTGAACTGTGACGAATCTGATGATGATTGACAGGACAGATAAACGCTGACAGGATGCACGCAAGTAAGCGACAGAGTCCGTTAAATATGAGACTAAACACTCAAAAGTATATACTTTTTCTTCACAAAAAGAGTATATACTTTTAGGACGTAGTATAAGTAGGCGAATTGGGACGCAGCAAGAGTTTGAAGTGAGTGTCACAGGTTCAGGGTGTGACACTGGCTCTTCCTGTTGTTTGTCCTGTCCTGTCCTTTCTCTGCAGCTTGTGATTGGATAATCAGCTGATCACGAGCTGATCTCCCACACGTCACTCGTTCCCTCTACCCTTTATATGCCCAGCTGTGTCTACCTCTTGTTGTCAGTTGATCATATGCTATGACGTATGAATGGCTCATTTTCTGTGGTCCTGTGTATGTGTTCTGTTACTACCTGCTGACTTTTGTGTTCAGGAACCTTAAGACGAGGAGTTAGTTCCAAGTTTGT